>NW_021237353.1:0-1786 GCF_002162155.2 Triticum dicoccoides | reverse complement strand
TAACTATCGATTTGGTGGAGACGACTTTGACGATCCGACTACAAACGTGCACGACGTTGCGCCTTAGCAATCGCTAAACCAATCTCCTGAGGTTACTGACGATGTCGGAAGCACGGTCAGCCTGACCACGAAGGTCTATTCCTGCAAGCAATCGAAGAACGAGCAAGAATATGATAAAGCAATCTGAATATTGCAAATATATATGAGGTATTGATAATGGTGGGGATCCGTAAGCGATCTTGGTCTGGTCGTTGGACACAAACAAAGTACACGAAGTTGCGTTGGCTAACTTTTAACTAAACAAATACCAAGGAAAAGCTACTAGATGGATCTACTTATATAGGAGCAAGGGGTGGAGGCCAAGGAGGTGGGAGGACGTCCCAAGGCAGCCTAAAACTAAATCTAGGTCGTACAAGGCCAATGGGCCCAAGTGGAGGTGATGTAACACCTTTGGACTTGTAGTTTGACTCGGATTCTGCTGCAGCATCAAATTGTTTCGTCCACAACTCAACGCTCCGGACGAATTTGAAGGTGATTCCAATTGGGTTGGAAAGTGCACGAAATCTAGTTTCCAACAAAGAAAGAATCACCCAATTCGGAGTCTGTATGAAAAATTTGTGTGCGTTTTGAGTCAGGTGTGTCTGTGCAGTCCGAATCTGAATCCAGAACGTGAGAGACTTGGACTCTATCTTCTCTTGGGCCAAAAGTGACGTGAGAGAACTTTTTGGACAGCAAATAAACATCTCTTTCTTCCTTATCTTCATATGTGGATTGTACAAAGGTCCCATACACCTGCAATTAGACAAAACACAAAAGTGTGTGAAGTATTTTTGTTCTGGATAACATAAATAGATTATTGAATAGTTTGCACTAGAAATCACCTGACAAATATGCATATATGCAATATTTTTGGTCATATCCAAGGTAGTCATGTTCTCATCAGTTGGAGTCGTTAAAGCTTGGTTGTTGGAGAAGCCGTAGGACTTGGATGAGAACTTGGCATACTTGAAATCATCTTGCACTTGGCGTTCCACTTTGGTACCTTGGTGCACTAGCTCGATGAAATTTGAGTATGGTTGGAAGTCGGCGATCTTCTTGATGGGATGATTGAGTCCATTCAAGAAACGTGCCATTTTTTGCTCATCATCTTCCGTGACATTGGCTCTTATCATTGCAATCTCCATCTCCTTGTAGTATTCTTCAATGCTCTTTGTTCCTTGCTTGAGTTGTTGGAGTTTCTTGAAGAGGTCGCGGTTGTAGTAGGTAGGTATGAAGCGTGCTCTCATGACATCCTTCATTTGTGCCCAAGTAGTGATGGGTGGTTCACCTCTTGCCTCTCGGCGCTCTATGATTTGTTCCCACCAAATGAGGACATAGTCTTGGAACTCAAGGGATGCCATCGCGATCTTCTTCTCTTCTTCATAATTGTGCAAACGGAAGATCTTGTCAACCTTCAAGGCCCATGAAAGTTACTCTTCAGGATCGTTGCTTCCGTTGAACTTGGGCATGGTGAACTTGAGCTTGCCATAGCGTTGCTCTTCATTGTGTTGGGGTCGGGGATGATGACGCCCATGTTGTTGATGATTTTTCAACTCGTGGTGCTCTTGGCGCGAAGGGTTGTCATCGTCATGTTGTTCTTGTCGTGGAGGATCTCCAATGTCTTCATGCTCTGTATTGACTTGTTGTTCTTGGCGAGCTTGTGGAGGAGCTTGTCTAGCTCGAGGAGGAACTTGACGATGCATGCGAGCTTGAAATCTTCGTTCTTGAATTTCTTCGTGAAGTGCTT
>NW_021237352.1:0-416 GCF_002162155.2 Triticum dicoccoides | reverse complement strand
CTGGAAATTTACTGAATTTTGTTTCCAGTAGATGCACTGTATTTCACAGAAAGAGTACTCGAGTACATGGAGTTGATGCACTGAATTTTACTGAATTTTGTTGATGCACTGAGATGGTCTCTGCATCACCACAAAAGTGCAGATACAAAGCCAGATTGTAGTAACTTAAATTGGAACTTTACTGTTTTGGAATTTCCAGTAGCTTAACATTATTGTTATGTGCTTTTCTAAACTATTGATGATTTTTTGTTGGGTGATACTAATGGCGCATCACCCCACAGTGCGCCATTAGTATGCCAAATGATACTAATGGCGCATCAACCCACAGTGCGCCATTATTATGCCAAAGCACATGGGTAAATATGGCCCCCTGGGAGGCATACTAATGGCGCCTGTAGGTCTATACTAATGGCGCA
>NW_021237351.1:0-4567 GCF_002162155.2 Triticum dicoccoides | reverse complement strand
CCATGGATTACACGCGCTCATACCTTTCCACAATTTGCTAGCCTCTACGGTACCATGCATTGCCCTTTCTCACATCGAGACGTGGTGCAAACTTCATCGGTGCATCCAAACCCCGTGATATGATACGCTCTATCACACATAAGCCTTATCATATCTTCCTCCAAACAACCACCATACCTACCTATTATGGCTTTTCCATGGCCATTCCAAGATATATTGCCATGCAACTTCCATCGCTTCCGTTTGATGACTTGAGCATTCATTGTCATATTGCTTTGCATGATCATATAGATGACATAGTAGTTGTGGCTCAGCCACCGTTCATCATTTTTCATACATGTTACGCTAGATCATTGCACATCCTGGTACATTGCCAGAGGCATTCATATAGAGTCATACTTTGTCATAGGTATCGAGTTGTAATTTTTATTTCTTTTGAGTTATAAGTAAATAGAAGTGCGATGATCATCATTATTCATTTTTAGAGAAGTGCCCCAGTGAGGAACCGATGATGGAGACTGTGATTCCACCACAAGTCGGGATGAGACTCCGGACAATGAGAGAAAAAATATATATATAAAGAAAAAAAGAAAAAAAAGAAAAAGATAACAATAAACAAAGAGAGAAGGGGCATTGTTAGTATCCTTTACCACACTTGTGCTTCAAAGTAGCACCATGTTTTTCATATGGAGAGTCTCCTATGTTGTCACTTTCATATACTAGTGCGAACTTTTCATTATAGGATTAGATGCACACCCACTTAGTTTTCATATTGAGCTTTCATACGCTTATAGCTCGTAGTGCATTCGTTGGATGGCAATCCCTACTCCTCACATTGATATCAATTGATGGGCATCTCCATAGCCCGTTGGTTAGCCGCATCATTGTGAGACTTTCTACTTTTTCGTCTTCTTTATATTTACCTCTATCATTATACTCTATTCCACCTGTAGTGCTATATCCATGGCTTGCGCTCATGTATTGCGTTAGGGTTGAAAAAGCTGAAGCATGTTAAATATTATGAACCGATTTCTTGGCTTGTCATTGGGGTTTTGCATGATAAATACTTTGTGTTAAGAAGACAGAGCATGACAAGACTATATGATTTTGTAGGGATAGCTTTCTTTAGCGTTGATATCATGATTGTTTGTTGGGATGCCTGGGTATTGATGTCTTTATGTCAAATTATAGACTATTGCTTTGAATCACTTATGTCTTAATATTCATGCCATGACTAGATATATGATCAAGTTTATGCTAGGTAGCATTCCACATCAAAAATTATCTTTTTTATCATTTACCTGCTCGAGGATGAGCAAGAATTAAGCTTGGGGATGCTGATACTTCTCCATCGTATCTATAATTTTTGATTGTTTCATGCCAATATTATACCACTTTCACATACTTTTGGCAACTTTTTATATGATTTTTTGGACTAACCTATTGATCCAGTGCCCAGTGCCCGTTCCTGTTTTCTGCATGTTTTTTGTATCGCAGAGTATCCATATCAAACGAAGTCCAAATGCAATAAAATTTCACGGAGAATTATTTTGGAATATATGTGATTTTTGAGAGTTGGAATCACCGCAAACGGAGGCCCGTGGTGGGCACAACCCACCAGGGCGCGGTCCCGGAGCCAGGCATGCTGTGGTGCATTGTGCTCACCTCGTACGTTAGTTGGGGCTACTTCGGGCGCAAGGAAGCTTATATCCAGAAACAATCGTGTTAAAATCTCAGCGTAATCGGAGTTACGGATCTCTGGGAATATAAGAAATGGTTTTCGGCCAGATCTGAGAAGGCGAAACAGAAGAGAACAAAGAGGGAGATCGAATCTCGGAGGGGCTCCCGCCCCTCCACCGCCGTGGAGACCAAGGACCAGAGGGGAAACTCTCCTCCCATCTAGGGGGGGGGTGAGGGAGTGCTGGATTAAGGGGTCCTCGGGCGTCCGACCTGTGGGACATGGGCCAGACTGATGGGTCATGAAGATACAAGACAGAAGACTCTCTACCGTGTCCGGATGGGACTCACCTTGGCGTGGATGGCAAGCCTGGCATTCGGATATGAAGATTCCTTTCTCTATAACTGACTTTGTACTACCCTAGCCCCCTCCGTGTCTATATAAACCGGAGGGTTTAGTCCATAGAGGCAATCATAATCATACAGGCTAGACTTCTAGGGTTTTAGCTATTATGATCTCGTGGTAGATCAACTCTTGTAACCCTCATACTCATCAATATCAATCAAGCAGGACGTAGGGTATTACCTCCATCAAGAGGGCCCGAACCTGGGTAAAACTTCATGTCCCCTGTCTCCTGTTACCATCAACCTTAGATGTACAGTTCGGGACCCCCTACCTGAGATCCGCCGGTTTTGACACCGACATTGGTGCTTTCATTGAGAGTTCCACTGTGTCGCCGTCAGAAGGTTCGATGGCCCCATCCATCATCCGCAACGATGATGCCCTAGGGGAGGTTTTTCTCCCTGGCCAGATCTTCGTATTCGGCGGCTTCGCACTGCGGGCCAACTCGCTTGGCCATCTAGAGCAGATCGACAGCTACGCTCCAGGTCACCAGATTAGTTTTGGAAACCTGGATTATGTCGCTGATATCCGAGGAGACTTGATCTTCCAAGGATTCATGACCCCAACCTCCGCTCTGGCCTTAAAGCCGGAGCGCCTCGTCGGGACCGAAGACAGGATTTCTAAACCGCTGGACTATCTGTGGCCACCAGGCCCAGTACGGGAGAGCCGGTGGAAGCAGTGTTGCCGGCAACCATCACAAAGCCGGACCCTTCCCCGGATACTGGCTCTGAACTCTCGGAGTCAGCATCGTGTGGGCTCGGTCGAGGAATTCTCTTCCCGCCATACTCCATGGATTCTTTTCTCCCTCAACAAACCTCGCCTTTAAGCGAGGCTCTGAACTTGATGCGATCCCTCGTGATTACAGAGGAGCAACATCCGAACTACGCCCAACCCAGACTAGGGGTTGAGAGCGGGGAATTTTACATCCCACCCACCACCCACTTCATCGCCACAGTTGAGGACTTAACTGACATGCTCGATTACGGCTCCGAAGACATCAACGGTATGGACGACGATGCCGGAGAGGAGCAAGCCGAAAACCCGCCGTTTACCGGACGCTGGACGGCCACCTCTTCGTATGACGTGTACATGGTGGATACACCCAAGAAGGGTGACAGTGATTGAGAAAAATCCAGTAGAGGATGAACCTCCTGAGATACAACCAAAGCGCCGACGGCGCCGCTCTAAATCACGCTGCAGCAAAAACAGCAATACCGACACGAGAGACAACAACACTCTGGATGATGCCGAAGACCAAGAAAACCCCATCGAGCAAAACTCTGAACAAGATGATCGGGAGGATGGGCAAGTTAGCCCTGATGAACAGGCTGCAAACGAAGACTTGGAGGACAGTAATTACCTTCCACCCTCCGAGGATGAGGTGAGCCTCGGCGACGAAGACTTTATCATGCCTGAGGAACCTCTCAAGGAGGAGCGCTTTAAGCAACGGCTAATAGCCACTGCAAGGAGCCTGAAAAAGAAACAGCAGCAGCTTCAAGCTGATCAAGATCTACTCAACGACAGATGGTCTAATGTCCTGGCAGCCGAGGAATACGGCCTCGTGCGCCCAATCAAAAGTTACCCAAAGCGCAAATTGCTACCACAATTTGATGATGAGGCACGAGAACCCGTACCATCAGCGCGTAATGCTGCTGATCGACCACCACGTGGTCGGGACAAAGCGGCAACTCAAGCCGAACACCAGCCCGTCCTACCTCACCGTAAAGGCAGAGACACAATAGCTCGGGGATACACATATGACCTGCGGCAGGACCTGAAGAATAAAGCAGGTCCAGCCAGATCGATCTACGGATCGCGGGGGCATGCCCCGATGCGCGAGGACGGCCATCAAGCCGAACATGACAAGCACAATCACGTCTGGGCCGAAAACCGCAGAAGGACTCCATCCGAACTACGTCGCGATCTGGCCCGATATAGAGGCGCCGCACACCCCCTCTGCTTCACTGATTAAGTAATGGAACATGAATTCCTAGAAGGGTTCAAACCCGTGAATACCGAATCATATGATGGAACAACAGATTTCGTGGTATGGATTGAAGAATTTATTCTCCACATTCATATGGCCCGCGGTGATTATCTTCATGCCATCAAATACCTCCCCCTAAAACTCAAGGGACCGGCCCGGCACTAGCTGAACAACCTTCCTGAAAACTCTATTGGTAGCTGGGAAGACCTAGAAGACGCCTTCCACGAGAACTTCCAAGGCACATACGTCAGACCTCCGGATGCCGATGAGTTAAGTCACATAGTTCAACAACCCGAAGAGTCAGCCAGGAAATTCCGGACCAGGTTCTTAGCTAAAAAGAACCAAATCATCGACTGCCCGGATGCCGAAGTCCCATCGGCCTTTAAGCATAACATCCGCGACGGATGGCTCACCCGACACGTCAGCCAAGAAAAGACAAAGACTATGGCAGCCCTCACGTCACTCATGACCCGCTTTTGCGCGGGCAAAGACAGCTGGCT
>NW_021237350.1:0-3339 GCF_002162155.2 Triticum dicoccoides | reverse complement strand
TGATGTCATGGAAGGAAAACATGTGTATATATAGATGGGGTTGTATACTACGATGGGGGGCCGGTCTTTCTCATGCTTTGGATGTGCTTGAGAAACTGCAGGGAGAATCGAAAGCATGACACACCAAATTCGACTTGTCTCCTTGGTTGCAACCTCAGTACAAGCACGAGCATAACTTTCTCTCTACCAAATGGTTCATGTGAGCGGATCATTTCAAGAGAAGTAGGCATACGAGGTCTGCATGGGAATGCTTTCCACCCCACCGACAACAAGCTGGTCAACTACTACCTCAGGCGCAAGGTCCTCTTCCTCCTAGACCATGCCCACACCTTCAATTATGAGTTCTGTCCAACAATTATTTTTGCACCATCCCGTCATTTTCGTTCTTTCGATCCACCAGTCTTGCATATATTAGATTGATGATCGATAAAAAAAAGTGTGATGAAAATATCTGTCCACAATAAATTGTTTTTTTTCAGTGAAGTATGGATTGACTTCATCTTTTTTTGTGTGAAGTATGAATTGAGCTGACAATCTATGTGCTTGCATGCGCGCACAGAGAAGTCATTTACACCCAGCGGCATGGACGACACCGGGGCTAAACTAGAGTGGTACCAACGAACCAAATTTGTAAAGCAAACAAACCCGCGCGCTTCGGGAAGGTGAGGCGAACTAACAATTCCTTCCGTCATGTATCCTCGATTGATGCGGCTGCCTCTGTCCCGACGGTCGTCCCCAACATCTTCATCGCCACCAACCAGGCCCAGGAGTCTTCCGCGGTTGCCCATTATGCACCCCCTGTCTGCATTGAGATGGCGCCCGTCACCTGTTCGACGGAGTGCCCGACCCAGGCCATCACCATCACCAGCGTCGACAAGGTTCAGGCCGCCGCCACAACCGTCTGCCTCGAGCCCGCGGTTGATCTCTTCCACCAGGAGGTCAAGCAGCTCACGCGTGTGCCTTCCATCGGCACCAACACCACCTCTACCACCTAGGTCGTCACCATGGTGGCAACAATCACCAATGTAGACCCCAAGGCCGGTGTACTGGAGCTGGATGCCTCACCAGTTCCCTGCATCAACGCCTCCACCCTGGTAGCCAGCAAGGGGGGCCATAGCGTCATCCTCATGGTCTCCGGCAACCTCACTACACCGGTGCCGACCACGTGCTTGGCAGAATGCCCTGTCCCTGCGAGCGACTGGATGAAGCCTCTTTTCACCATGAGTATACTTCCTCCAACCTATGCATCATCCAGTTTGGTTCACCCCGATCATTCAGAACATCTGCGGCGCCTGTCGCTGATTGCACAAGCAGAATATAGCAATCACCTTGCAGAAAAGAGCACAACCCGGTGCTTGCCACTAGTACAACCAGGAATTGGGCAGGAGCTATGGCCGCCGCTTTTGCGACTGTGCGTCAGAAACATGGAGCATCCAGGTACACATCACCAGCCACGTGAAGTTTCAGGGTTCAGTGTTTGGCATGTTATCTTCAAAACATATTCTATCAGCGCTGGGTGGTGGTGGTTCAAGTGTCGTTCGGATGCGAGCTATCCTAAGAAACCATGTTTAATTTCTTGTTTTGATCCGATTTCCGTGGAAGAGACTTTCAATCATTTGCAAGCTATTTCTATCTGGCACTATCTACCTGCTAGTCCAAGAATACTCCGGTGGCCACCAACTAGTCGAAGGAAGGTGTCCAGTGATGACTGTTATATTCACTTCTATGAGTAGGAATGCAAAAGTGCAGAGCACTAAGAAGCATCTACAACACTCAGTGCACCAGCTACCACATGACATGATACTTATGCGATGAAGCAATTCTCTAGTGCTCTAAATTCTCTGAGAAAAGCCTTGAGGGATATGCAAAGTGTACAGCTGAAACCACTGTGGCCATCGTTTTCAAGCACTTATCGAGTAGTACAGGGATATTGGCGATTTTCTGAGCATTACGTACCAGAACATGCTGTTGTAGGCAGTTTTCCTAGGCCTGGCAAAATGCTGGAGACAATGTAGATCATGGAGATGTCAGTGCAATGGCAATTTTTGAGTCAACATGGATTTCAAGGGAGTGGTCGTTTTACCCCTGATTGCATTTCTGCACAATGTGTTCACCCCAGCTGTGACTTTCTGGCATGTTTGATGGTTCAGCCTCTTTGTTGTTGTCAACTGATTCCCATGGAGGAGCCCTTTGGTTATTTGCAAGGTGCATGGCGCCCGTCTTGGCATCCACCAGATCGAGTAACTTATGCTGCCCAACATGCAAAGAGTGATTAACACAGAGCAAGAGAATATTTTTTTAATGAAAATGCTGATAGGGTAGCTTTTCATTGAACTTGGGGGGTTAGAGGGCTTGTTTACAACGGATTTACAGGTCCAAACAACAAACTGTTGGACATGCCATCATCACTACACCTACTGTGGCGTTTTCTTAGTCGAGTTCCCTGGGTCTGTTGAGCAACGAGTTTGCTTGCGTCGTCCCGCAGCTTGCCAAACACCCGCCTCCTCGATCATCCTCTCCACCACTGTCCTCACCGGCAATGGTTGGTTCCTGAAGATTTTTGGCGTTGCGTTCGTACTATAATATATGATTCTTTAGTGACGCAGTACTGCTGCGAACTATAGTGGGAGGTTTGCGTGAGCGAATGTTTTTGTGGTGGATTGGGTTTCCTCCAAAGTCTCACGAAAGCTACTGAAATTGGAAGTATTATTGAAAGTATGAGAGCATTGATATCATGGAAGGAAAACATGTGTATATATAGATGGGGTTGTATACTACGATGGGGGGCCGGTCTTTCTCATGCTTTGGATGTGCTTGAGAAACTGCAGGGAGAATCGAAAGCATGATAGCTCACACCAAGTTCGACTTGTTTCCCTGGTTGCAACCTCAGTCCTAGCACGACCATAACTTTCTCTCTACCAAATGTTTCATGTGAGCAGATCGTTGCAAGAGATGTTTGTTAGAAGTAGGCACATGAAGTCTCCATGGGAATGCATCCACATGGTCCAAGACATGATTAGCCTGGCGTACACGGATCCCCTCCGTTCCCAAAGTTGGTTCATTCCTATTCCTATTATTAAGCATGGCGTCCTCTGGAAACTGACTACACTGTTGTAACCTAGTGTCAGAAAAGAAGAGGGAAAGGAAACAATAGGAGATTTAGAACATTTCGCTCCCTTAGAGGGTTTACCTTTTCTTCGAACGGTCGGATTTGGATTTACGACCGGAAGCTGTAAGCTCAATCAATAAACTAAGCCCGGGTTCCTCCAAGCCCACATCCGAAACCTCTTCTACTACATGAGCGAGTAGCTGACCATCTGATTTGGCATGCAGCTCCTC
>NW_021237349.1:13782-41255 GCF_002162155.2 Triticum dicoccoides | reverse complement strand
GGTCCAACAGACGAGAGCATTCCAATATAATTTCTCACATGTTATATAGTATTTGCGTGTATACATTTTACACTGACTCAACATCCCAAAAGTATCCAAAAAACAATTAAGAAAATGGAAAAGAAAAGCCAAAAAGGTACACGAATAGAAGAAAAACATGAAGCATTGTCCCTCTATGAAAAGACGAAATGGCTTCAGATTTCGGCCCAAAACATGACTATATACACAACAGAAAAAAAAACAAGAGCACGAATCTTGGAGCTGAAATCCAATTGACTGACCCAAATTTATTTTCAGACGACTTACATGTAGCTAAAGTGTATCTTATTACCTAAGAAAGTGATCCTCACTAATTTATTTATCTCAAGATGCAAACATGTCACATCGCCATACGATTATGGGTAGGATAATGCCAACCTCAACAAGCAACCTTGCATGAGAAAAGACCCACCACTACATACAACCATGCATGAGAAAATATTTTTCATTCTATTGTTCTACTTTTAATTAATAAACATTTTATCGATATACATAATTAAATATAATAAGTCATATGTATTTTCAATTTCGGTTCATGTGTTATTAATGTAAATATTTATATTCCGCATAATCAAATTTCGTTGGAATATATTGCAATCGATTCCTGCAGCAACGAGGCGGAGTATCATATAGTTAACAATGATATATGAGACCATACATGCTGTAACTCTTCAGACAGCCATATTTTATTTCGCGCACATGCTTGCTTCAGATTGCAATAGACATGTACTTTCTCCATTCACTGTATCACAGAAAATGGTACAGTGCACGTATAGTGGACGCTTAGGCACAAAGCATCAACCAAAGACTGCGGTAATGATTAATTATTAATTAATGGAGCATATGTTTTCCTCTCGTGCCTGGCGGCTGGAACCCTAGCCGCCGCCAGGAGAGGCCAGTTTTCTAGCGCCATCCTCCATCGGCGACCTCGGCCGTCGGTGATGAGGGGGGCCACCGGATCCACGCGTGTTGATCATTTTTACTCCCTCGTAGTCTAGGTTTTTAGGTTGTTCATCGTCTTGGCTTCGGCGACGACGATGACGGCTTTGAATAAAGATTCGTTGGATCTTTCCCTGACGAGGCCATCGGTTCTATGGTTGGGGATGGATTTGGAAACCAGTCTGTTCAAGTAAGGATGGCGTGGCGGCGGCGGCATCCTAGTGGTGGGCCTATGTCCTCGGGCTCCGCCATTGTGATGGTGTTTGCTCCAGCGTCGGCGCGAAGCTTGGGAGTTAGTCAAGGAGCGGACGCAGATTATTGTTTGCATCGACGACATCTGGAAGACGGAACGTGTGCTAGTTTTGTTGGTCGTGGATGGCAGGTATGGTTTCCTCCTTCTGCGTCTTAGTTCAATAGTTCGCAAAAAAAAGTCTTAGTTCAATGGCAAGGGCTTCACTTTTGATGAGCCACCTTGAAGGTCCGCAAAGCTGCATATTAGCGATGGAGCCGCGTCAAGCTCGAGTGAGGAGGTGACCCGTCATTCTTTTCTTCGTTGGCTACTATGGTGGTGCCGGAGGCAGGTGACGGGCGTTGATGTCAAGCTTAGAGATGTTCTGGTATCTTTTTAGTTTTGTCATATCGGCCCTTACGTGACTTGCATTTTGATCTTTATGATATGAATAAGATATGTATATCTTGCAAAAATAACTACGGTAATACCAACGGCTTCAACGCAAGATACAATCCAATAAAATCTACCTTTTTTACGTGTGCATTGCTTGACTGGATTAGCTTAGAAATCTCCGAGATCGGATTGCATGTGTCATGAACAATACGGCATCATTAGCTCCGGTCATCTTAGTGTTGTTGTTGTCGCCTTGTCGGCAGCACTCTGTCTAAGCACTCTTTCAGACAAGTTGTTCCAATATACAATATTTTGCCCTTCGTTGAACGTGCATGTTTTCTGATCTTCTTGTTTATTTATTTTGGTCCCGAGTGCCATTTGGTTGCAGAAATTCTTCAAGAAACACTTAGGCATTGGACCAAGCTTCACGGCCATGCCATCCCAAAGCCACTCCCTCCTCGATCGGCCCTTACAAAAGCCGCCATGATCGCTAGATCTCGTGCCATCCCACGTAGCTACCACGGCAGCGACTTCAACGCTACATGCAATAACATAAAACCTGGGCCAAGTCGTGAACATGTCTCACGCAGCAGGGCTTTCTTATTTTGCTAAGTACTGAACCAACAAAGCTAAATAAACTGCTACGGGATTAAGTGTGCATCAGGGAGCTGCCGGCGTGCAGTGTCGTTATGGACGCGCTGCGGTCATGTGATTTGCAACCGCGCCATATACCCCCAGCCCCAGCGGCGGCATAGTCCCCAATCCTCCATGATCTCGTGGCCCTCCCTTCTTTCCAGGCTGCTGACCAACTGCCAGCCCCAGCTGCGGCATAGTCCCTAATCCTCCATGGACATCTCGTGGCCCTCCCCCCTTTCCAGGCTGCTGACCAACTGCATATGCATTGATGCCATCGGTCGCAAATTGTTAAACGTAAATACACACAAGTAGCCCTAGCTAGCTAGAACGAACATGGACTTGAAAAATGCTAGGAAGGATCGTACGCGTGGTTACATACTACCTTCGTATGGAGGCATCATATGGATCTGCTTGTTACCCGTGAGCATCGGAGGAGGCAACTTTGGTTTGCGGACCCCTAGCCGCCGCCCCTCCATAGTCTCCTCTCCAACTGCCAAGCATCGCAAATTAACAAACATAAATACACACAATGTCTAGGAAACTGAGGAAAGGATGTACATGTGGTTGCGAACGTGTGATACATACCTTTGTCGGCGGCAGAGCTTGGCACCAGCACGGAGCAACAGCAGCATACGATGGCCAGGATTACCATGGTGCGTGTGAGCGAGGAGGAAGAAGACAGCTTCATGGTCTAGGATCCTAAGTGGCCGGCTAACTTCTTTGTTCTCTCTTTTGCGGCCGGTTTACTCACTCTTAAGTACTAAAAGCGGCAATCATACTTGCGATTACTCTTGCGTCAAGTGGAAGTGGCATTAACCTAGTCTAATCACGTTCTTCTATACTCCATTGAACAAGTCTAGGTACGATGTCCCAGGTCAAGTGCTCAAAGTCGTCTCTCTAGTCTCCACTCTTGTGTCCAATGTTAGCCCCTTCAGCCCAGCGCCAAGTTTGTCAAGTATCCCTCGGCCCTCGCCAGTCGAGCCTAGTCGTGACTTAAACACGTGCGTTAGGCTCGTAGGGGCAGTCGCCGAGTTTATGATCTCATTAAGCAAATTGGTTACAGATAAAACCTAGTGCTTGGAACGAGTACAAGAGTAAGCAACCCGTCAGTACTGTGAATAGGACCGTGTGGAACACTGAACTTGTGCCCATAACTTGCTATGAAGAAGACGTGGGCTGAACGTCATGATCAATTCAGATGCCTGGGCAGGATCAGTAATGGGACAGGTTTATCTCGAAGCGCTAGTTTCATCTGACAGGTTTAAGAAAGACCTCTGAACTTGTGCCAATAACTTGCTATATGAAGCAAAAGATCTTCGGTTACCAAAGGACGAATGAAAGCAGTCGAGTTTCATCTGACAGGTTTAAGAAGGACTAGCCAGAACTCCAAATCAAATTATATTGGTTGGTTTATCTCGTCAGCTATCTTTTGCTTCAGTTGATCATGGAGTCATGTACTGTTTCATCAAAGGGCCGAAAAATCAAGGGATGTCAAAAAACTAAGTCAAATTAACTTGATTGGTTTGTTTTCGGTTGTAGGATAATTGCTCGAGGGCGAGGCATCACAATTGAGCTCTTAACTTACACTAATTTTCCAGCTCCTCAAATAGATATACTAGATGGAACAAGCATTTGTTGTAAATTGCAATTGATATTCAACCGTAATGACTTTGCCCTGCCAACATTGTTCGTATGTTACAACAAACTTCCTTAATGACAATAAAACGTACCGTAAGCGGCAGTGGCAATTATATGTGTTAGTTGCAGGGTCAGCTGACCCCACAACTGTTTTGATCACACCCTTAGCTTCACTCATGTTTGTGCAAACAATTAGGATATTTTGAGAGTTAGTGCACTTGAACCACTGCATTTTTGTGCTGGTACGGCCACTAGTAAAAAGTAAAAAGGACAGGAGCTCCGGTGTTCATGTTAATATTAATGTTTGGTAACTCAACTTCAATCATACAGAAAGAACAAGATTTTTTTTTTGAAACTATAGAAAAGACAAGAATTAATAAGAAGCACATGTTATAAAGTTTCGAATGACATGTAGGTACGCTATAAAATCAACATCGCTACCACACATAGTCACCACTTATTTCTCCCTAATTTTCCTCCCGTCGAGTGCACCTTCTTGCAAGCTCCACTTCCTCATCACCTTCTGCACCACTGAGGTAGTCGGACAAGGCACACCGAGCATAACTCGATTCAAGACCCAACATTTTTTCAGCGGAACATTGTTCGTCTGGTTCCACAGTCCCGTCTCTGGTGTTAATGACAAGCATCCATGCAATCGAGTGGAGGATGCGCGGTTTAGACATGATGTAGGCAACATCGTCGTCACATGAGCCCAAAGTGGGCCCATCGTTGATCACCTTGTCCCAGCCCAACCTCTTGCCACCTGATACCTTAGGGAAACATGATTCAGTGACGAGCACATTATCAGCCTTGACAATGGACCTCTTACGCCAATTCTTTGAGCCGATCTCCCTGCTCCATGTGGTGGCCGTCCAACATTGGCCAATGACCCCATTCTCATTACAGGTATCACTACACCGACAAGATTTCAGCTTGACGAATCTGATCACACCATTGCTTATAACGACATCACAGATTGGTCATGTAGAGATAGTGTTGACCTCCATGGCTTCCATGCCAACCCACAGATCATGGGGGATTGGAACATGCCATTGTATCAAACGCATGATCGGATTCCTATCGATCACATTGCGTAGCAGAATGCCCCACCAACGATCCGCCTAGCCGAGTGTCCGCCTTCCGACGAAGATCACTATGTTGCCTTCGTGGCACATCACCTAATTATTATGGTACATCTTGGTGCTTTGTGGGTCCCTCATGGCTCCGTATGACCTTATTCCACTTCTATAAATTCTCAAATATTGGGAAACCAGCAGAGAGCCACCCGAAACACTTTCTCGGCCGCAAGCCTCTGTTCTTCCGCGATGCCATCTGAAGGCTTTTTCCGGTACTCTGCCGGAGGGGGAATCGATCACATAGGGTTTCTACATCATCCTTGCTGCAAAGAAACCCTAAGAAAACCTAGAAGGAAAACCAGCTGAAAAGATGGAAAGGGTAACCGGCAAAAAAACCAGGCGGAAATTGGGCGGGAAAAATGTACTCATCGGGAGGATACACTACAAGAAATATGTCAACTTATGACCTTCTGTCAGTGACCCTCGAAGAATTGGTCATAAATTTATGACCATTTTAGACCAATTGGTCAAAAGTTGTTCAGGGGGCTCCAAACCCTAAACCATTGCGACCATTTTGGTCAGAAAGGTCGTAATTTCCTTACACGAAATGGTCATAAAGCAAACAGTGCTAGTTCGCTGCCTTATTTCTAGTTGTTAATGACCAATATAGATGGTCATAGCCTTGTAGATTGTGGTGGGTTGTGATGACTAGGCGCCATCTCATCAGTTTTGCCTATGTGGCATGTCCATGTGGCAGTTTTTGCCATAGGTTGTGAAGCAACCTATATTTCTATCATTCCCAAAATTCCCAAAAAATCTCATAAATTCTTTGGGGGCATATCTTCATCAAATATGTAAAAATCCTTCCTTGCCTAGTTCAAAACTAATTCAACAATATTCATTTTCCTATTCTGTTCACAACAACACTTTATGAAGGAAGTGCTATTTTTATATTCTTGATTGCCCTCGGAATTTTTGGGCACTCTTTCCTATCCAAATCATTACCGCATGACAAAATTCAGCTCCATTTGCCTAGCAAATCTTCCTCGGCAAATTTTCAAAGTTTTTGTCCACCTAGAAGCATTGTGAAGGAAGTACCTTTTTTATATCTCTAAATGACATGAAATTTATACAGTTCCTTCATATGCGCAAATTATCACCCTCCTCCAAATTGTAGCTCAGTCAAATCATCTATGTGAGCCCAGGTTCAATTTATATTTTATGGCCAAATTGGCACGTTGCAAAGCAAGTGTTATATAGACCCCTCCTATTGCCCTCAAACTTTTCGGACACTCTTATCATTGCAACATGATAATATTCAGCTCAATTTTCCTAATAAATCTTTCTCAGGAAATTTCCAAAGTTTCTACCTCGAGAGAAGCTTTGTGAAGTAATTACTAGCTAGGCTTACCCAAATGATCTGAAAATTTACCAGCGCATGACCATACCTATGTAACTTACCTACACCAATTTTTAGCTTATTTCATTCATCCAATCTCTGTCACTAGTTTTCCCAAGTTTTTGTCCATAGAAGAGCATTGTGAAGGAAGTACTACTTTGGCATGTCAAAATGATATCAATTTTCTACAATGCTTTCCTATGCCCAAATAACCATCCTCCACCAAATTTCAGCTCAATCCATTCATTATTTTGAGCCCAGCTTCAACATTCATATTTTTGTCCAGTGTGGTACTTTGCAAAGCAAGTACCACCTAGGATCCTCCTTTTGAGCTGAAAATTTGTGAATACATTCTACTTAGTAGATGATCATCCTCGGCCAAAACTCACGCCCATTGGCCATGTGCATTTCCCGTACCACTAATCAAACACTTGGCTGCTTATTCATGTTTGAGCATCGATCGGTCTCCTCGTGAGAACCTTATGTTGTAATTTTCTTCCTACCACCTACCTGGGGAGTGCCCAACCCACTAGACATGCCTATGCCGCCCAGAACACATGGCAATGTCAGGGTCACGCGGTGACCACGCGGCGGGCATGCGAGTTTACGCGCTCTAGAGTTGGGGCCCTCGGCCACCGCCCAAACCTCGACGTATCGCCACCAAACCATGTATTTATGCTTAAATAGGTACTTATGTACCTAGAAATGATTTTTGGAAAAAATAAATAGCAAACTATGAGACAGCTGCAGTTCAAATTTGACCCGCTTCCTACTGAATCGGCGAAAATTTGTCTTTTTCACGAGAGGTGGATCAAAACTTTTTACACCCAACCATTTTTTCAATTGTGCATTAAATATGGCCTAGTATTTTAGAAAAATGATTTGGTCCTATTTTGCAACAATTATTTGGGAGGTCCTTCATAAAAAAACATCCTTTTGGGCATTCGAAAAATGGAAAATGGTTTTTTGGTCCAAAGAAAATGAAAACTTCCTTAGGAAACATTGTTTGCCATTCCAATATGCACCCTTGTGTACAATATGAGATCATTTGAACAAACTATGCCATGAATGTGGCCATAAGATTGATCATTTGGCTTGAAAGCCATTGATCTCCACATGTGATAGCTCGTTTCTGAGAACACTTTTTTAAAATAATTGTCGTATTACAAGTTTGTTATTTTTCCTGGGAACTTAGCCACATATAATGACACAATGCGAAGGTTTCCCAATTTTTTGATTTTTTTTGAATTTTTTACGCCCGTTTCAAAATGCGGTCAAAACGGCGGGAATGACCGTTCCTAGCTAGTGGTTAAATCTTGGAATTTTTTTGGTGTTTCTATGATTAAGTAGATACTTATGTACCTAGAAATGATTTTTAGAAAAAATAAATAGCAAACTATGAGGCAGCTGCAGTTCAAATTTGACCCGCTTCCAGCTGAATCGGCGGAAATTTATCTTTTTCACGAGAGGTGGATCAAAACTTTTTACACCCAATCATTTTGTCAATTGTGCATTAAATATGGCCTAGTATTTTATAATAATGACTTGGTCCAATTTTGCAACAATTATTTGGGAGGTCCTTCACAAAAAACCTCCTTTTAGGCACTCGAAAAATGGAAAATGGTTTTTTCGTCCAAAGAAAATGAAAACTTCCTTAAGCAACATTGTTTGCAATTCCAATATGCACCCTTGTGCACAATATGATATCATTTGAACAAACTATGCCATGAATGTGGCCATAAGATTGATCATTTGGCTTGAAAGCCATTGATCTCCACACGTGATAGCTCGTTTCTGAGAACACTTTTTTAAAATAATTGTCGTATTACAAGTTTGTTATTTTTCCTGGGAACTTGGCCACATATAATGACACAATGCGAAGGTTTCCCAATTTTTTGATTTTTTTTGAATTTTTTATGCCCGTTTCAAAATGCGGTCAAAACGGCGGGAATGACCGTTCCTAGCTAGTGGTTAAATCTTGGAATTTTTTTGGTGTTTCTATGATTAAGTAGATACTTATGTACCTAGAAATGATTTTTGGAAAAAATAAATAGCAAACTATGAGGCAGCTGCAGTTCAAATTTGACCCGCTTCCTACTGAATCGGCGAAAATTTGTCTTTTTCACGAGAGGTGGATCAAAACTGTTTACACCCAACCATTTTGTCAATTGTGCATTAAATATGGCCTAGTATTTTATAATAATGATTTGGTCCAATTTTGCAACAATTATTTGGAAGGTCCTTCACAAAAAAAACCTCCTTTTAGGCACTCGAAAAATGGAAAATGGTTTTTTCGTCCAAAGAAAATGAAAACTGCCTTAAGCAACATTGTTTGCAATTCCAATATGCACCCTTGTGCACAATATGATATCATTTGAACAAACTATGCCATGAATGTGGCCATAAGATTGATCATTTGGCTTGAAAGCCATTGATCTCCACACGTGATAGCTCGTTTCTGAGAACACTTTTTTAAAATAATTGTCGTATTACAAGTTTGTTATTTTTCCTGTGAACTTGGCCACATATAATGACACAATGCGAAGGTTTCCCAATTTTTTGATTTTTTTTGAATTTTTTATGCCCGTTTCAAAATGCGGTCAAAACGGCGGGAATGGCCGTTCCTAGCTAGTGGTTAAATCTTGGAATTTTTTTGGTTAAATCTTGGAATTTTTTTGGTTAAATAAGGACTTGCATGTGTTACAGTCCAAGGCATTTTGTCTATCCAGAGGATGCTAGTAAGGGTGCAAACTTCAGAGTTCCAGCGATGGACAGAAGAGAGCAAAATGGAGGTGGAATCTCCGTGCTTTGATGAAATGGTCAAATGGGTTTGACTTCATCAATGGGTAACGAAGATGCTTGTAATTCAAGAAAGTAAGTGGGAGCGTAATAATATTTCTAAAAACCTTGTGTGCTTGACACATTGTCAATTGGAAATAAATTTCTTGACACAAATTAGGACTTCATTTGAAAATAGTTTTTTTGATGAAGTGCTTAGGATAAATAGCCTCAATGTTAGGCATAATGATCTATGGAGATAGATTTACCTAATAGGGATAAGCAATGAATACATATTGACAAGGTGCTAAAACCTTTTAGCATTTAAAACCGCCAAGGAGTGATTCTTGCCGGAGTCACATGGAAGAGTTTTTTGCAAGACTCGATGTCCCAAAACACTAATGAGCAAAATACATGATGCAGATTCCACACACTTTTGTGTTTGGATTAATCATGTATTCCATGGTATGTAAAACAACCAGATATGTCCGATACTCCCAATGTGTTGCGAGTATGGATACTAAAGTGATCAAAGTACTGATTGTGGGACAACAATGAAAGATGTCATTGAGTACTAGAGTAAGTACTGATGATATGTTTTCTCGCAAGCGGAGATCATGAAGAGTTCATTGTAAAATGTTACATCGATACAGTCTTCATCTTCTCCATGCGATTTTCGATTTAAGTTAAGGGTTTTGCGTAATACACAATATGGTGGCACGGTAGTTGGAAATTGTTCCCAACAGGATACTGTGGCGAATTCTATAACAAATGACTAAGTATTTTGACGCTTTAGAAGTGACAAAAGAAGATGTTGAATCATATAGTTCATTCATGAACTTAGTATGGTTCCAAGATGGCTTTTGTCAATGGGACACTACGGCAGGTAGTTGCTCCATAACTCAGTCTGAGGAATCCAGGTTCGACCTATGATTCACATACATACAACGCCAAGTCCACACAAAATATGAATTTTGTGAAAGCATGAAAATGCGAGGATATGCAGAGATACACACGGAGCTGAAATTGTTAGATCCGATGGACATTAGGCTATACCACATGCGAAGCATTTTTTACACCAGTATGCCATAGGTGTAAAGTGCATTAGCATTAACTAGATTATTGACTCTAGTGCAAGTGGGAGTCTGTAGGAGATATGCCCTAGAGGCAATAATAAATGATATTATTTATCTCCGAGTTCATAATTATGTTTATGTTCCATGCTATAACTGCAATGATTCTCGAGTCTGCAATATCCACGAGGCTCGGAGGAAGACTCATATGCACGTGTGGAATAATAAACGGTAAGAAGTATTCTTAGTCTGGCCTCTAAGACTAGCTCAAGTGTTGCATGATGGTTCTGTTTTCCTTATCATGGGCATGTCAATGCCAGCAACTTTGAGGGCACAATATTAAGAGAACATTTGTGTTGAATCGACCCGGATTGATGTTATGCTAAGAGATTCATTCGTCACAAGTTAATGGTACATAACACAGAGATGGTTAACATTTGCATGATTCCTTAGACCATGAGAGTATCGAGTTTCTTCATGCTTGCTTCATGAATTTTGGGGTTTGTTAAACGTCATCCGTAAATGGGTGGCTATTACGGCGGCTTACGGGTTCATGGAAAAGTGTGTCAAGTAACTAGATAGCTCAAGATTGGGATTTGCTCCTCCGACGATGGAGAGATATTCTCGGGCCCTCTCGGTATTACGGTATCCATCATCGTCTGGCCAGACACAGTGTGATTTAATCACTGGGATGCCGGAACACGGAAACAAGAAAAGAGAACAAAATTGATAACGAGGTAACTTGCATGGTGGACAAATTGTTTGTCCATGAGGATGCAATAAATCTCACCTCGGGTGTTTGTGACATATCGCGAAGCAACAGGAATATCTCACTGCAACTGGAGGTTCACTCAAATATTTATTCGTGTGGGTATAGGGGTCAATATGGGTGTCCACGGCTCCGATGTTGATCATTGATCGGAAGGGGTTCCGGGTCATGTCTATACTTCACCGAACCTATAGGGTCACACGCTTAAGGGTCATCTATCTGCTGAATACTAGACAAGGAGTCTGAGAGAAAATCATCGAAAAAGTTTCGGACACTGGAAAAGTTTCGGACAGCGGAAAAGGTTCCGCAGAGAGAGAGGTCATCGGATGAGTTTCGATGAAACTGAAAAGATGTTTCAGGGGATACCATTAAGTCAAATTGGTTTCGGCACATGCCTGATAATTCTTGGAGGGTGTCAGAATCATTCTGGAAGCTTTCTGGAATTTTCCGGGATAATAACCGGATATGCTCCGGATTTGCCGGAACCACTTCAGATGCTTTTCGCAGATGAAAATCACTAAACCGGAATTGTTTCGGAACGCGTTGAAAATCATTTTGGTGGGTACTGGAAATGTTCTAAACCCACATAAATATTTTCAGTTCGAACGGACGCTGAAAAATGTCGTCGTGAATAGTAAAAGTACTTTTTGGGATATTTATGGAAAGCCACCTTTTGGGGCTTTTTCCAAAAGGCTTCTAGAAGGACTTGGGGATCAAGGAACCCCCTTTGGGGGGGCCCATGAAGGTGGGACGTTGGAGGGTGCAGCTCCTCCATGGGGCTCCACTTGTCATCCCTTTATGCCTTTTATACCCTTTGTGTGTGACATAAAGTGGGGGCACTTTTGGTATTTCAGAATACCCATCCTACCCCTTGGTTTCCCTATAAATAGGAGGTGAGGGGGCTGCCCAAACCTCATCCCTTCTCACATACAAGTGCCATGCAATGATCTGGCTTCTTCTCTCCTCCCACGAAAAGAGTTTCGTAGAGCCGTAAGGCTGTCTGGGTTCCGGCGGGAACTAGTTCTGGACGGCGAAGCCCTGCCGGATAGATAGCACTGTATGTGTGCAACTCTGTAGAGAGATCGTAGTTTCGGTTTTAGTTCGTGAGTGCCTCCCGAAGGGCTGTCCGTGTGACCGTCCGAGTTTTGAAGGTCCTCCCGAAGGGCTGTCCGAGTGACCGTTCGAGTTTCGAAGGTCCTCCCGAAGGACTGTCCGCGACACCATTCGGGGGGCTGTTCGACCGCCTCCCAGAGGGCTGTCTGAGGAGCAGATGAGGGTATACATCCTCGCGGTTGGGAGGTTGTAAATCCTAACTGCGGGGATCTGCACCGCCGATCGTCATCGACTCTACTTCCCGCTCCGCTACGAGTCAGTAACAAAAAGGATCATACCATGTATGCAGTATCCATAGTGGTCCTGAGCTGGTCCATAGGTTGGAAAATTTTTGTTTTCTGCTGCATTACCCTACAGGCCCAAGGCAGGCGGCGGGCGGCAGGCGGTCGGCCGCGGCATGCGCGGCAGCGGCAAGCGTGGTAGACGAGGGCGGCAGGCGGGCGACCTAGGGGCCGGCGGCAGCAGGCAGGCGGTCGCGGCAGACGATGTATCGGTGGTGCGCGACGCGAGGAGGAATACGGGCGGCCCGAGGCGGAAGGCGTGCGGCAGGGGGCGGTCGCATCAAACGCGGCAGCCGAGTCCGGCGGGCGGTCGCTCACGGGGCCTGCATGCACGCCGCAGTTACTGCAGCCATGCATGGCAGGGCCGTTAATGCACGATCACACGGGCGTCCCCATCCACCCGCACGTCCACACCGATCAATGCACTCTTAAAAGAAAACACATCCGCAGAAAAAAAAACCTCGCCCTCGGGCTGACATAGTGGGCCCAAACGTCACGGGCGTGAAGCCGGCTCGGCTCGTACATAAGCCACGTCGCCCCCGCGGCTCAGCTGTCCCAACGGCGTGCCGTGGCTTTTTTGGTGGGCAAAGACACGGACTGTATCCATACTACAATATACTAGTTCTTGCCAATCTATCAATCACCACCAATTTATTTCAATAAATATAAATAAAGTGAACCTTACTTAGAGCACTAAGGGCATCTCCAGCCGTTTGCCCCCATGAGGCACCTTTTTTCGCCTCCCGGGGGGCTGCCGGCGAGAACTTAGGCCTT
This sequence comes from Triticum dicoccoides, assembly GCF_002162155.2. Classification (NCBI taxonomy): domain Eukaryota; kingdom Viridiplantae; phylum Streptophyta; class Magnoliopsida; order Poales; family Poaceae; genus Triticum; species Triticum dicoccoides. The sequence continues at coordinate 28,115 of NW_021237349.1, read as the reverse complement.
GGGGGCCAAACCACTTCCACTCGTTGTCTCCCCACGAGCAGCGTTGGACTCCCACAATCGGAGCGTCATTTCCTCGAGCACCTTGACCGCGGCGGCGTCGACGACCTCCAGCTAGCGGAGGAGCGCCAGCGTCGACGGAGGCCTGGCGGAAGACCACACGGACATGAGCACGAGCAGCGCTGGGCTCCCACGAAGGCAGCGGCATTTCATCGAGCATCTTGACCGCGGCCGCGCCCGTCCAGGCCGCGCCCGCTGCTCGCCCCCTCGACGCGCCCCGTCAGCAGGCTGCACGGGGACGGGGCGGGCGCCCAGGACGCGGTGGCCGGCGGGCGTAGTAGACGCGTCCCGCCCGCGCCGCGCCGTCCAGGCCACGGCTGCGCCCTACCTCATCATGGCGTCCTCCACTGTCTCCTGCTCCTTCCCGACGACAGCGTCGCCGAGGCACCGCGCGAGGGCGACGGCGTGAGCAACAAGGAGGAGGAGGAGGTTGCTGGTCTCTTGCCTTGTAGACGGGGCCGAAGCCGCCGCGGCCGAGCAGGTTGCCGTCGGAGAAGCCGGCGGTGGCGGCCTCCAGCACCGGCAGATCGATGAAGAGCGTCCACTGGTCGTCCTCCTCCTTGTTGCTCTGCTGACGACAAGGGCGAGGACGATCGAGCCCACAGCCGCGCCCACCCGACCGCCCGCCCACACGCCATGGCCACACGCAGCGAGCTCCGGCCCGGCCACGCCACGGCCACACGCCGGCGGACGAGCTGCCGCGGCTCCGGCATGCCACGGGGGCGGAGTCGGGCGCCCGCCCATGCCGCGGCGCCACGCAGTCCAAGCAAAGCCTTCCACCCGAAGCAAGCAACACAGCCGCGAGAGCGCGAGCCAGAGCACGGCGAGGGAGGCGACCTGGCGGAGGGGGCAAGCGCGAGCCAGAGAGAGGCGGGGGAGGCGACCTGGCGGAGCAGAGGAGGGCGCGAGCGCGAGCCGGCGGGGGAGGCTGCGGGCGCGGAGGCGAGCGCGCGGGCGGAGCAGGCGGGGTGGCGAGCTTGGCGGGACGGGACGGAGAAGGCGGGGCTGGGCGAGGGAAAGATTCCCACATGCACGGGTGGGCCTAGCAGGAAAAAGAGGAGAGAGAGAGTGAGGAGAGAGGCCGACATGTGGGGGTTTTGCATGCAAAAAGGAGCGCCGGCGCCCCCAAGTGCCTCCCGGCCTTTTGGGTTTGGATCGGGACCGCCGGGCGTAACTTCGGCCAAATCCGGCGCTATTTGAGCTTTTGGGATCCCGGCTGGAAGAAAAATTAAGCGCCGGCGTCCAAAAAGTGCTCGTGGGGGGCATCCTGGGGGCCGGCTGGAGATGCCCTAATCATTCAATGGCAGTCAAGTTTCTACCGACGGGTTTAAGACAAGCTGTTCTGAGCTCAAAATCAAATTATATTGGTTGGGCTATGTCGTCAACTAACTTTTGCTTGAGCAGCTGCATGGTTGTAGGATTAGTTTTGATGCAGCCTAGCGGAAAAGACACACGAGTTTCGATATTCTTGTAATCTTGTTCATGTTAATTGATAATTTCTGATAACTCAGCTCGAGTCGTAAAGAAAGATCACTTGTCAATAAGAAGCACATGTAACTATACCATTATTGAGGAATAAACTCATTGTTTCATCGCAGAAAAAAAAACTCACTAAGAAGCACATGCCATAAAGTTGCTAATCTGTAGGCAAGCTATAAATCATCAAGATTGCTAATACAAACACCTTATAACTGGCTTATCCGTAGTTTTACTGCAAGCTCCCATTCCTCATCAACTTCTCCACTACATGAGGTAGTTGGATAAGGCACACTGAACATAAGTCGGTTCAAGATCAAGCATCTTTTCAGCAGAACACTGCTTGACCGCTTCCAGTGTTCTCTCTTTAATGTTAATGGCAAGCATCCATGCAACTGGGTGGCGGATGTCTAGTCTAGCCATGATGTAGACAACATCGTCGTCATACAAGCTTAGAGTGGGCCCACCATGAACCATTTTGTCCCAGCTCAACCTCTTGTCACCCGATACCTTAGGGTAACTTGAACCTGTGACAGGCACGTCATCAGCCTTGACAGTGAACCTCTTTTGCCACTTATTTGAGGAGATCTCCCTGTTCCATGTGGTGACCGTCCAGCCTTGGCCAATGACCCCTTTCTCATTACGGGTATCGCTACACCGACAAGATTTCAGCTCGACGAACCTGATCACGCCATTGCTTATAGTGACATCACGGAACGGCCGTGCGTAGATATTGTCGACTCCCATGCCAAACCGCAACACCAGATCGCAAGGCAATGGAACAGGCCATTCAATCAAACGCATGACCGGATACTAGTCGAGCACGTTGCATAGAAGAATTCCATGCCAATGATTGACCCAGCCGAGTGTTCCCCTTCCGGCAAAGGTCACGCGGGTGCCTTCGTGCTGCATAATTACCTCGGAATTGTTCTTCTTGGAAACCATGTTGTGCCACTGCCAGTCAGAGATATCGGAGCGATGCACGTAGAGGTCGTACTCCTTCCTAGTAGAGTCGTTGGTGTATCGCGAGCGAAATTTTGATAGCGAGGGAAAGACCACGGTGTAGTCTTTGCTGTTGAGATCGGCACCGCCGAGGGGCACAACGCCGGCCAGCGTGACGTAGTCGGGAGAGCGGTAGGAGTCGACGCCAGGGAGAAGGGAGAGAGATGGTGCCCCTGGACCTGCCCTGTAGACAAAGAAATCATTGTACTCCCCGCATCCACCGAACTGAGAACCACGGGATCTCCCGCGTAGAGATTGAGCCCCTGGACCTGGCCTGGAGCCGTGGATGAAGGGGACGACGAGAAGGACAAAGGCGTCCGCCGAGCACAGAACCATGGGATCTCCCCCGTAGCGGCTCTCCCCAAGGCCATGGCAGTGGACGTAGCAGCGAGAGACGGCAGGCGGGTCCGCCAGCTCGAAGGTCACCTTGATGTCGCTCCCTTGGCTGGTGACGGCGTGGGCGGTGGTCGTGTTGTCGCGGTCACCGACGTGGCACTTGGCGTCGGCGAGCACCCAGGGGCGACGGCCCGAGCGCCTGGGCGCCGCGGCGGCGGCGGCGGCAGCAAGATCTGACATGGCGCCGCGCGAAACGTAATCACGTAAGGCGGGCGATATTGATAGCGGCGATGCGTTTGGTTCGTTACAATTGATGGTATCGTCCGCCGACCCGCTATATTGGGGCGACGTACGTGTACGTGTGGTGAAGTCGACTCCGGTTTGTTTCCTTGTCGTGTCTTAGTTGTAATCGGAATAGGTTATTCTAGTGAGTCATGTTCCGAGTCGGGACTCGTACTGCATCTGCAAGTTCCTCGTTCTCGTGTGTGCGTGATTCAGATCGACCGCAAGGTCTCGTACCCTTCCTTAGGTGTGAAGCTTGTCCGGCGAGTTAAGTCTCCAGGATACAGATTTTTAGGGCATCTTCAGCCGCGCCCCCAACAGGCCCCCCCCAGACCACTTTTTCGGCGCCGGCGCCGAAAAAACGGTCCAGTCGCGCCCCCAGGACGCCGAAAATCGTCGGTTCGGACCTTTTTTCCGTCCGGCGGTCACAGGCCGAACCCGGCGCGCTGGAGAGCCGTTGGTGGCTCCGGAGGTTTTCTTCCCCGACTCGCCTCGCACCCCCCGCGCCCTGGGCCACCACTAGCTGTATCCCGGCGACGGCCGCCGCCCGACTCCGGTAGATAGCCATTCCCCGCCGGAAAATAGCAGCGCTTCGCCGCGGCAGCCCCTCCCGCAACAGCTGGGCGTTTCCAGTCGCAGTTTCCGGCCGCGGAGGCGCGGTTTAACGGCGGGTTCACGGCCACCGAGCGCAAGGTGTTCGGCGATTTGCCCGTCTCGGCGATGGACTCGGATGAGGAGGAAGAGCTCGCCGCGCTGCTGGAGGAGGAAGCCGCGACCGACGTCCAGGAAGAAGAGCATCTGATGGTGCTCGCCGCCCTCGCCCAGCTGCTGGCGAGCAGTGAAAAGCCACGGCGAGGTGGCTCGGCGCCGGGGCGGGTGAAAGCAAAAAACCGGCATCGTCTGCAAGGCTACTGCATGCTCTAGTCCGACTACTTCGCCGATGCTCCACTTCATGGCGAGAGAACATTCCGGCGCCGTTATCGGATGAGCCGAAAGCTCATCCTCAGGATTGTGAATTCCATCCGGGAGTTCGACAACTACTTCAAGTGCAAGATGGATTGCACTGGCGCTCTTGGATTCACCTCCATCCAGAAGTGCACGACAGCGATGAGGATGCTTGCATATGGAGCTCCCAGTGATTCACTCGACGACTATGGGCGCATGGCCGAGTCCACCAGCATAGAGTGTTTCTACAAGTTCTGTCGGGCAGTGGTGGCAGTGTTTGGGTCACAATACTTGAGAACACCCAATGCGGAAGACACTGCTCGGATCCTAGCCCAGAATGCAGCAAGAGGATTTTCTGGGATGCTTGGAAGCATCGACTGCATGCATTGGAAATGGAAGAACTGCCCATTTGGTTGGCAGGAGATGTACAAAGGCGCCAAAGGCGGTTGCAGTGTGGTGCTTGAGGCGGTAGCCACACAGGACCTCTGGATTTTGCACTCCTTCTTTGGTATGCCAGGAACTCACAATGACATCAACGTGCTGCAGTGCTCTCCTGTTTTTGCCAAGCTCGTTGAGGGCCATTCTCCTCCGGTGAACTTCAAGATCAATGGGCACCAATACAACAAGGGATACTATCTAGCTGACGGCATCTATCCGAGATGGTCGATATTTGTGAAGACGATCTCAAACCCTGTGGCAGGAGGCAAGAATGCCTGGTTTGCGAAGCTTCAGGAGGCTTGCAGGAAGGATGTCGAGCGGGCATTTGGTGTGCTCCAATCTCGATTCGCTGTTGTTCGGTACCCCGCTCAGACCTGGTCGAAAGATCAAATGCGGGAGATCATGACTTGCTGTGTCATCTTGCACAACATGATCATCGAGAGCGAGCAAGAAGACCCAGTGTTTGACACTGAACCATACTACAGGCAGGGTCCTCTAGCCGAAGTTGATCACCAGCTACCGGCAACTTGGACTGCCTATCTCAGTATGCGTCAGGAGATCCGAGACCCACAGGTGCATCATCAACTGCAGAAAGATCTGATTGAGCACCTATGGAGGCTCAAGGGGGACACCTCGTGATGAAATACGAGTTTTTATTTGTTGAACAATATAATTTGTATTGAACTATTTGTTGTTGTAGTATTTTGTTAAAGTATTTGATTTTTCTGTGATGAAATATGTGATAAGAAATAATTGTGTTGATACTTGAACGCCAAGACACGGCGAAACCACGCCGAATATGGGCCTATTCTCGCCCATATGGGCCGTTTATTCGCCGAAATTGGGCTGCAAAGTGGGCCAATTTCGGCGCCTGAGGGCGAGCTGGGGGCGACGACTAGGCGCAAAACCGTCCCCAGCGCCGAGTGCATCGCCGGCTCGCCCCCAGGGGGTGATTTTTATGCGTCCTGGGGGGGCCAACTGCTGGAGATGCCCTTATAAGAGAAACGCTTCGGGACGGCACGCCGGCCCAATTTTCGGCCGGTCTTGAGGGCCATGCTAGCTCCAGCGTCAGAGAAAACACCCCCGCGCAAGACGTGTGTAGGTGGGCCTCACACAACTGGCCCAAATCTTATCCTTATCCTTTTTTCTACCTTCAGCCCCATCTCTCTCCGCGCCGTGCTTCTTCTTTTCCTCCCCCCACCCCCCCCCCCGCGCTGCCGCCGGCCGGTGGCTGCTGCCGTCCGTGTGCTCCGCCGAGCCGGGGACTGCCTGACTGCTCGCCGAGTTAGGGGACTGCCTGACTACTGCCGACCGGCACCCGCTGCCATGAAAAGGGATGCAGCAAATTACATCGCCGGTCGTATAAAAAAACAAAGACGGTTGCAGCAAAACATCGTCAGCGTCGTCATGGGTCGCAGCTAAGACATGAAGCTTGAAGCTTTTTTCAATACCGGTTGTAGCTTCTGTAACCGCTGGTTGCAACTTTTTGTTCTCGTCCATGGCTTTCGACTCTATGGTTGAAGCTTTTTTTATTGTCGGATGAAGCTTTTTTCATCACGATATGAAGCTTTTTGGTCACTGGTTGCAACTTTCTGGCCGGCGGGTGAGCTGAAGTCGTCAATTGGTTTTTCATCTTTTTTGCTACCACCGTTTTCTAGTTTGCTAGAAGCATCACATTTTTTTGCTACCACCGTTGTTTTTGGATGTGAACCACGGGGCGTCGCCGCCATTGATTCTGCAGGGGCGAGGGAGAGGTGAGGGGATGGGCAGCACAGGTGAGCAGCGGAGCTGCAACCAGCAACTCAAAAGGCGACGGGCGACAGCGGCGACGGGCGACAGCGGCGACCGGCGACGGCAAGGCAATTCGGCGGGAGGCGACCGGCGAAGACACGGGAGGCGCCCCGCTTAGTGGTTGGTCGTTTGCTCGTTCATGGCGAGCGCCGGTGGCGCCGCTGCTCTGTTTCTGCTGACCTCGTCAGATTTGGTTTTGAGGAAAAAATCAGAAGCCCCAATCCAACGGCAACACTTGTCGCATCGGTGGCTGGGGCTAGACCGGCCGAACTGTTTGGCCGGTCTGCCGGCGCCTATCACTGCACTTTTTTGTAAGCACTCTCACCGGCAAGACGAACTCCCTTAAGGTCCATCCATCAGATACCATGTACTTCCTTTTTCCCAAAATATAAGGGGCGGTTGATAATTTATGGTCTTTGATGCACAACTTTGACCACTAATATATATCAAAATATATAGATTGAACATGCATAAAGTATATCTTCATATTTGTCTTGCAAAACAATTTTATTTTATATTTATGTATACTAATTTTATAGACATATGATACATGAAAAACATAGTCAACGTTGTGCAATGAAAACCAAAAAAGTCAAACAGCACCTTATATTTGGGGAAGGAGGGAATACATTGTCAAGGCGAAGATCCAGGATCAGGAGCGCCTCACCTTCAATAGGAGCTGCTGGACGACGGCCGCACGCTGGCTGATTACGGCATGTACAGTGGATCCACTCTCGATCTCCGCCTTCACCCGCTCCATGAGAAGATGCAGATCCATGTGGTCGAGACACTAACGGGGAGGGCTATGAACCTTGCGATCACAAGCTCAGATACTGTCAACAATGTCAAGGCAAAGATTCAGCACGAGCACGGCTTTCCCATGGACCAGCAATGCCTCATCTATGCCAACAGACAGCTGGATAACAATGAAGGCAACAGCACCCTAGTGAGCGTCAAACATCCGCAACGATGCCCCTCTCCTCCTCGTCCTCCACGGCCGGTGTCCGAGTGGGAGGATGAACATCTAGATGAAGAGGTTACAAGGAAAATTCTATAATCTTGAGGTCAGGAGCCATCTATAATGTCAAGGAGAAGATCCGGAATACGGAAGGCATTCACCCGGACCTACAATGCTCCATATTTAATCTCAAGATAATGGAGGATGGCCGTCCCTTGGCACACTGAAATATCCAGATGTATTTAGTTCCCTATTTTGGGCTCAACCTACGTGGTTGAATATGGTTACTGCACTATGCATGTGGTGTACTCACATGGTCTTCAGACAATACAGGCACGTGCGATCTGGATATTTTGTCATTCTTGTAGACTCTCTTGTGATTTACTACATGCCACTTGAAATTGTCAATGGGAGTATGGCTCGTTAATGTGTTGTGGGAGTACTTTCTGAAGAACTCCTTGGAAGTTCTCAATATATAGTAATTCTAATTGTTGGGTTAATTATTTTTAGTATCTTTTTTGTATGATGGTTGCTATGAATTGACCTAACAAACATTCAAACAAGAAATCAAATTAATCATATTTGCCTGATTAAATTTCATCTATAACCTAGTTAATTCCGAGCAAGCATGCAAAAGTCTTGTGATTCTAGTGTTTGGACGGTGAACTTTCTGCTTCGATCACACCTCAAATGTAACTGATAAAACACTTATTATAAATAAATAAAGAGGAGGTTTAAATAACACCATGCCCAGCCACCGCAGGGACGCCGCCCCCTTGCCTAGATCCCCTGTGTAGAGGAAGACCGCCGCCCGGGCGCAGCCGCCGCTGCACCCATCGCGACCCCGCCAACCCCCACCGCGGACTCCCGATCCACAAGTGGGCCGCCACCAGAGGCGAGAGAACAAAGTCCCGCCGCCGCCAGCTCTGGCCGGGCTTTGCCCAGAGGAAAACGCCGGCGACGGCAAGGGAGGCAGTGAAGGGAGAGGGGTGGGAGGCCGGGGGCGCTGCCGCCACCCGTGTCGCCTAGGGGAGGCAGCGACGCGGGGGTCCGGAGGGGATTTTTTTTAATCTTCTCATAATTGTCTCTTTGAAAGTGCAATATGTAGAGCCTTTATTACCTTGGCCTATCGGTGTATTGTCTAGAGCCAACATGGCAACTCTTGTACGCAAGGCATAGATAGTGGCCACATCTATGTTGCATAATCTTTCTCCACATATTTTACTGTAGCAGCTTGAGCAACACTACAACATGGAAATAGCTTGAACAAAGAAAATAATATGGACAAGCTATATAAAAGGGCTAGAAATGATGTTAAGGATAAACCACTATATAAAGTATTGCCATCACTATATAACAGAGGGCGCACAGAAGGTTTTTTTTCCCTCTGTTGTGGACAAGCCAACCTTATCAGTAACTTGAGATTACTTGCCATGCATTTTTTTTCCTTCAATGCGATTTCCACAACCGACACTATCTATACTCAGCTCTGGATCATGACTTGGCGACATCTCCAATAACCTAGCTTGGGATTCTCAAGGAATCAATCTGGTTTGGTGACCACCTACCCATTTGCACGCAGGGAAAGAATTTAACCTTTGCAACACCTCATCCTCTGCAATTCTGGTTCCCTTCTAGCCAGATCTGATGGCCTACAAGCCAACCAACCAAAAATCACTACCTCCAAAAGAGAAATACTTTGGCAGCATGATGCATGCCTCCCATCAGTATTTGCAATGCCACAAAACAGGAATCTAGACAGGGTCCTCTTGAAACCACCTTCACTTCCAGACTTTCATCAGAGAGATGTTTCTGCCACTTGGCATGGAACAAACAACAAATCACCACATGGATTTAGTAGCTCGAAAAATTCTAATTTCCGTCAGAATGGACCCTCATCTTTTCTGGTTCCTGTGAATGAATTACGCCAGGAAAAAAAAGGGTCAGCTTTATTACTGGCTATTCAGTAAGACAGTAACAAATAAGATTCTACATTTATAAATATAATAAATAAACAAAATTAGGAAATAGTACGTAAAATACAGCCATAACATCTTGCATATACTTATGAATTTGCCTGCGTGTCCATCAAGATAAACACATCTAACGTTATGAATACAGCTCCTGTAGGGAAGCTGGCAGGCCTTTTTCTGGCAATGATAGAATTCCTGGACAAGCCTTGATCGATAATCTCTTGACGGAGGAAAGAAGATGCAGCTCCTTAGGCAGCGATAGGATATCAGTGCAATAGCAAAAATCAAGAGGGTGACAAAGTGCTTTGTCTTGTTCTTCTGTGAACCATCTCACATTCTTTGCCTGCAGAGAATAAGGGCATGAGAAACCATTATATATCGAGCAGGTTCGAAACATCAATGCAAATATTACATCTGTCGTTACTAACGGACAGAAGGAACAAACTGGCTCACTGTGCCCCTTATACTGCTTATTTGTAATTACATCTGTTGTTATTTTTATTAGAAGTTCCAAAGCTTGCAGGATCATCTTCACAAGTGTCACGTGAGATTGGCGAAAACTGTCAAACAAAAAGTGAGCAAACTGTCGTACATGCCACAAACAGATAGACAATGCTTTTAGAACGGTAGCCACCGGTGACACGCCTGACATACTGGCAAGAAGGAACACGAGCCCAGAACAAAGCATGTTTAACACTAAAGTTAGCTTACAACTTTTGAAGCCCGGAACAAAGCATGCTTTCAGATAATTATGTACCACTACCAACTTCACTGAACCATTGCATACACACAAGCTTCAAGCCGAACCTCCTAAGGTAGCAAAGTTAACAAAGGGCATTTCAATATATGCTTTCCTGTGAGCCATCTGTTTGTTTGTCCAGCAAAGAAAATTGTGTCCACATTTCTAGGGCAGGTTTACAGCTCTGGAAAACATTCTTGGATATGTTTTTCAAATCCTAGTAGGAGAGAAAGCCTTGCAGCATAAATTGGAATCCAAATTAACGTCCGTAATCACTTGACCCAACTAGTAGGCTTGCACATCCACTCCTCAAACCAAATGAGTTCAATTAAGCACATATTTTTCTTTAATATCTATACCCTTGAAATCATACCACCCAACAATGCCATGAAAGGTTATTGTGTAATAGTTTTCTTCATCCAGCAGCATAATAGGTGTCTATTTTGTCAGCCACAATTCATACAGTTTACATACATTTGGCCAATGGGCATATTGGCTAGAGTCGGTGAGTAGAGTCGACAGGGAACACACTCGAGGCAGGAGACAGTAGGATTTTTGCGACACGTTCAACCTGCGTCATTTTTGCTTTCTTCCTTTTATACACGAAAATAACAAACTGGCTGCAAAAGATCCGTTGATCCCGCGCCATCCCACGAACTGTTCGTGGCCAGGAACAAACTAAACAGAAAGAGATAAAATCCCAGACCAATTCTGCCGCTGCACGAACACAGTGTGCCTCTCGCCATTATTCAGAGTAAGGAAAACAACCTGACATGCCCATGCATAACAAGATTAACAACAATAATAGACAAGATAAGTGTCTTCTCCAGTGTCCCCTTCCTCATCACCTTCTCCACTGCTTGATGTAGCCGGACAAGGCACACTGAACATAAGTCGGTTCAAGACCGAGCATCTTTTCAGCAGAACACTGCTTGACCGCTTCCAATGTTCCCTCTTTGATGTTAATGGCAAGCATCCATGCAACGGGCGGGCGGATGTCCAGTCTAGCCATGATATAGACAACATCATCGTCACACAAGCTCAAAGTCGGCCCTCCATGAAACACCTTGTCCCAGCTCAACCTCTTGCCACCCGATACCTTAGGGAAACTTGAACCTGTGGCAGGCACATTATCAGCATTGACAGTGAACCTCTTGTGCCACTTCTTTGAGCGGATGTCCCAATTCCATGTGGTGACCGTCCAGCCTTGGCCAATGACCCCTTTCTCATTGCGTGTATCAGTACACCGACCAGATTTCAGCTCGACAAACCTGATCACGCCATTTGTTATAGCGACGTCGCGGAACGGCCGCACGTAGATATCGTCAACTCCCGTGCCAAACCGCGACACCAGATCGGAAGGGATCGGAACGGGCCATTGGATCAAACGCATGACCCAGGTTGTTGTCCAGCACGTTGCATAGCAGAATGCCATGCCAATGATTGACCCAGCAGAGTGTTCCTGCTCCGGCGAAGATCACTCTGGTGCCTTGGTGCCGCATCACTTCGTGATGTTGGTATATCTTGGTGTCCATGGCGATGCTGGCCATCTTGTAGGTATAGCGCCACGGCGACGCAGAGTTATCGGAGCAATAGACACGGAGGTCGATGCACTTCCTGCTGGTAGAGTCTTCGGTGTGTCGCGATCGCCAGACGAGGGGGAAGACCACGGCGTAGTCTTTGCTGTTGAGATCGGAGCCGCCGAGGGGCACGACGCCGGTCAGCCTGATGTAGTCAGGGTAGCGGTAGGGGGCGGGGAGAAGGCTGAGAGATGGAGCCCCTGGACCCGAAAATGTTTTACGGAACCATGGTTCAGCCGAACCTATGCTCGACACCATTGATTTCTAGACACTATTCATGAGGATCCATGCATGGTTGATTAAAAAATATAGTTGGCATGCATGTCTATTCATAATCCATGCATGGTTGATTAAAAAATGCAGTTGGCATGCATGTCACAGATCCACACGTAGTAGGATGTTAAATCGTACAGCATAGACCATAGGTTCGGCTGAACCATGGTCGTGAATCACGTCTCTCCCCCTGGACCTGCCCTGTAGACGAAGAAATCCTTGTACTCCCTGCGCCTGGAGCCTTCGGTGAAGGGGACGACGAGAAGCATGAACGCGTCCGCCGAGCTCAGAACCAGGGGATCTCCGCCGTAGCAGTCATCCGCCAGACCGGGGCAGTGCACGAAGCAGCGAGAGACGCCGGGCGGGTCCGCGAGCTCGAAGGTCACCTTGATGTCGCCGCTCTGGCTGGTGACGCCGTGGGCGGTTGTGGCGTTGTCGCGGTCGCCGATGTGGCACTTCGAGTCGGTTAGCACCCAGGGGCGACGGGCCGAGCTCCTGAAAGCGGCGGCGGCAAAGGGGTCTGGCATGGCGGCGCGCCGGACGTAAGGCGGGCGGGCGGCGGCGGCGACGGCGACTGGAATTGTGGATTGATAGCGACGATGCGTATCGTCCGGCGATGAGGTTAAGCGACCCGTGAGAAACCGTGTGCGTCACGGCCCGTTTAATTAATTTACAGGATTTTTTTTGAAATGAATTTACAGGAATTATTAGGGCGATCCTATAGAAACACCCGTGTGCTTCAAGAAAGCTTTTTTTTAGACAACCTCACGCGACTTTTTATTTCAAACCGTCACAATGTTTATATGGACGAACGGAATCCCGTCGGGCTGGCCGAACCAAACATGACGGCCAGGTCTCAAAGATAAAGCATGTCTCCCTAGGTTGTGAGCCTCAACATTTGAGCTCCTAAATTCATGAACAAAAAAATAGGAACTAAAAGTAGATTGTTGTTGCTTGATCTCCTTGATGATCGCCCCATAAGCAGCTCCACTTCCACTCTGAATTTCTTCTATCACTCCCTTGCAGTCGGATGCGAGTTGGATCTGCTGAATATGTAAATCTGCCGCCAAGTCCAGCCCCTCCCGGATGGCCATTGCCTCCAACGTAGCTGGATCACCATTGTTGAACACTATAGCAGACGCTCCAAGGAATAGGCCAGCTTGGTCGCGACAAATAGCTCCCACAGCTCCAACATGTCCCTGACGATGCACTGAAGCATCTACATTCAGCTTCGCATAGTTTTCCGGAGGTGCAAACCAGCCTGATGGCCGTACCCGCGCGCTTCTTGTGCTTCTGCTCTCGGGCCTTAACAGTTTTGTTTCATCCAAATAGGAATTGATGAAGCTATGGATGGCATACAGACTTTTATGAATATCTTCGTAGATAGCTTTCCGTCGGGCTCCCCAGATGGCCCAAAGGGTGACTCCCAATCTGATAAATGCGTCATCAGATAGTGCCTTCTGCGCTTCGAAAAGCCACTTCTTTGCACACTCCGTCGTGTTTGAACTAAGATAATCCAAGATCACTTCCGATGATAGAGCCCAGGTGCTCCGTGACAAGGGGCAGTCGAAAAGTGCATGTCTCCACGAGTCACGAACTCCACATAGGTTACACGAGGATGATGTAGCCATGTGTCGTCGGTGCAGAAGATCCATTGATGGCATGGAATGCCGGGCCAGCCGCCATAGAAACACTTTCACTTTGGACGGGATCTGGAGCTTCCACAATGCTTTCCATTCTTTTCCTTCCGCCTGAGTACTTGAAGACCCCTCTCGCTCCTCGAGCCGGCCTTCTCTGTTAAACTTAGTCCGTACCAGCATACGATATGACGAACTAACTGTGAAGTTTCCCCTCGGCTCCTCACCCCATGCCCAAAAATCATCAACTCTTCGTGTGCACACCGGGATTTTGAGTATAGCTTCTGCATCAAAAGGAGTGAAGACCGAGCGTACGAACTGAACTCTCCATGAAGCAGTTGATGGTTCAATAAGCTCAGAAACTGTTTGGGGCGGAGAGGGTACAAGTGAGGTGATCGGCTGTTTGTAGCTCTCTCGCGGAATCCAATTATGCCTCCAAATATTGGTGGTCTCACCGTGGCCAATCCTGCGGATAATCTCCTGAGCCAAAATATCTCTGCCATCGACCAGTGCTCTCCAAATCTGTGACGGGTGTGACCCTAACTCTGCATCTAGCAAAGAGCAGTTTGGATAATATATAGCCTTCAAGATTCGTGCACTCAAAGACTCTGGTTCGGTCATAACTCTCCAGGCCTGTCTGGCTAGAAGCGCCAAATTAAAAAGCTCTAGATCACGGAAGCCCATACCTCCCATGTACTTTGGTCGTATCATTACATCCCATGAGACCCAAGCAGGCTTCCATTTTCCTCTCTTTGAGCCCCACCAAAACTGTCTGATAATTGATGACACACTTTCACATAAGCCCCGTGGTAGACGAAAACAAGACATGGAGTACACCGGAATTGC
>NW_021237349.1:11765-13659 GCF_002162155.2 Triticum dicoccoides | reverse complement strand
TGAGCAACTGATTTTATGAGCACCTCTTTCCCGTCTGCTGACAGAAGCTTTTCCATCCACCCTTTCACCTTCTCCCACACCCTATCACGTAGGTATTTGAAAGTGCCATTTTTAGAGTGCCCCACATCTGTTGGTAATCGCAGATATCGATCACTAAGAGATTCATTATGCACATTCAGACATATTTTAATGCCTTCTCTCTGGCCCTGAGGACACCCCCTACTAAAGAATATGGATGACTTACCATTATTAACTCTTTGTCCCGATGCCCTGCAATATATTTCCAACAGGTTTGACACACGCTCTGCACCCTCCACACTTGCCTTGAATAGCAACAGGCTGTCGTCTGCAAATAACAGGTGATTCACGACCGGAGCCGTAGGAGCCACCTTAATACCTGACAGAGATGACTAAGAACTGGATTTCAGGAGGCACGAAAGGCCCTCTGCTGCAATCAAGAAAAGGTAAGGGGAGATGGGATCTCCCTGCCGGATTCCCCTTGTCGGTATAAAACTCTCAAGTTTCTCTCCATTAAACATCACTGAGAAAGATACTGAAGAAACCATGGCCATGACTGTGTTTATCCAACTTTGTGCAAACCCCAGCTTACACATGATAGCTTTTAAGTAATACCATTCAAGCCTATCATATGCCTTCATCATATCCAGCTTCAATGCACAGAAGCTATTACTCTTTGATCTATTCCTCTTCATGAAATGTAAACATTCATAAGCACATATGATATTATCTGTTATCAACCTACCAGGCACAAACGCAGACTGTTCCTCAGAGATTATTTCTGGCAGAACACACTTCAATCTATTGGCAACAACTTTGGAAGCTATCTTATATAGAACATTGCACAAACTGATCGGTCTAAATTGAGCTAGAAGGGTAGGATTTGTCACCTTTGGTATGAGCACAAGGATGGTGTTATTAATGCATTCCGGGTTCTCTTCCCCTCTAACTATTCTCAGCACAATATTGGTGACTTCCTCTCCACAGACGTCCCAGTGTTTCTGGTAAAATTGAGCTGGAAAGCCATCCGGCCCCGGCGCCTTAATTGGGGACATTTGGAACAAAGCTATCTTCACCTCCTCCCTTGTATAAGGAGCACATAACTCGGCATTCATGGCTGGGGTAACTTTGGATGGTACATGTGCTATCACCTCCTCAATACCCTCTACCCCCTCTGAGGTGTACAGTTCTTTGTAAAAGTTGTTAGCCATTGCCCTCAATTCATTCGGGTCATCAGTCATAACTCCCAAAGAGTTCTCCAAAGCCTTGATTATATTCTTCTTTCTCCTCAAACTTGCTCGCATATGGAAAAACTTTGTGTTCTTGTCCCCCGATGAGAGCCACTCAATACGTGCCCGCTGTCTCCACATTATTTCCTCGCGATGATATAGCTCAACCAACCTCTCATTGATCTTGAGTTCCACATGAGACGGTGCTATCCTCAACGGGTCTCCTCGCAGCTCATCTAATTTTCTTTTAAGCTCCTTGATCTCAAGTCGGACACTCCTAAAAGTATTTTTGTTCCACTTGCCGAGCCCCTTTGAGACGCGCACTAGCTTATCGTGTAGCTGTTGAGCAGTGTCACATATGCCTGAGTCCGTCCATTCGGCTGCAACAGTTTCCTTGAAAGCTTCATGTTTCTCCCACATAGTCTCGTACCTGAAAGACTGTCTCATCTCCCTGTTTTGCTCTCGGCCTAGATGTAACAAGATCGGTCCATGATCTGAGGTAGCCGCCGAGTGGTGTTCTAAACTTGCCAGAGGAAATCGCGTCATCCAGTCAGTGCTTACCAAGGCTCCGTGAAGTCTGCATCTAGTGTAAGAGCCCCCAGCCACTCTCTTTTCGAAGGTCCAGAAACGTCCCTTGTACCAAATAT
>NW_021237349.1:10850-11562 GCF_002162155.2 Triticum dicoccoides | reverse complement strand
CAGTAACATGCAAACATCTGTAGCATCTCTGAAAGCTTGGATCTGTGCATTGCTATGTTGACCGATACCTTCATGCTCATTTGGACGTAGAACTTCATTGAAATCACCTATACAAAGCCAGGGGAGTGCACTCAAAGTGCTAATATTCTTCAAAACTGTCCAGGTCTGGTGTCGTAGGTGAGTTTGTGCCTCCCCATAAACACAGGTCAACCTCCATAAATCATGTCCTTCCTCTTTGACGGAAACATCAAGATGATAACGCGAATAACCCAGAACATCAATCTTTATTTCATTGTTCCAAAAAAGACCTATTCCACCACTTCTACCATGACTATCTATTGCATAAGAACAATCATAACCCGAAGAACTTGCTAAATTTTCTACCTTAACTCCTTCTATTTGTGTTTCAACAATGCACAAAAGGGTAGGGGCAAACTTCCTCGCGAGTTCGCGAAGCTCTTGGATTGTCGCGGCATTGCCCACTCCGCGACAATTCCAGCACAAGGTACTCACTGGGCTCGGCGGTGCTCCTCGAAGGAGCCCGCCAGATTCTTCACCGTGGTACTTGGGTTAACTCTTTCCTCATCTTCAGTTCTGGTCCTCTTTGCTTCCCTCTGTGGGGGTGGACTAACAACATTCGCACCCGCTGGCACAATAGCCAGATCTGTAGGTGCATCCGAGCCCAAAAACACAGGTGCTTTAGCCCTCAATT
>NW_021237349.1:0-9705 GCF_002162155.2 Triticum dicoccoides | reverse complement strand
AACGAGAGGGAAGTCGTGTGCATCAAGAAAGCTGTGGCTTCGCACAGGAGTGATTGAACTGGGCCGGTCCATTTGCAGTTCAAGTAAAGAAGATATGCAGAGATACTGTAGCGCTCTGGTAGTGTAGCAAAATGATACTCTTTTATTTTGCGGGGGAAAAGCAGCAAAATGATACTCTACCATCCGGTTCGCTGTAGCATCCTTAGTTTTGCTTGGTTTTTTATGTCGAACATTTTGTGAAAATATGAATATATACGCTGAATACTTTTCGACCCATTGAACATTTGTGTAATATATGCATTGAACAAGTTTCAAAATACAGTGAACTTTTTTCTAAAAAGACGCTAAACAAATTTCTAATGCACAATGAACATTTTCTGGTATAAGTTGAACAATTTCTGAATATACGATGAACAAATTTCAAAATATACAATGAACATTTTGGGGTATATGTTGAACAATTCTTAATATATGACAAACATTTTTGCGTGATGATCATTCTTGTATGCAAATGAACTTTTTCATAATATACGTTGAACATTTTCTTAATATATATGACGACATCTTTATACTATGTGGCGAATTTTTTATATAATACGCAAAAATAAAAAATAAACATAAAAAATGGAAGGAAAAAGGTACCAAAACAGAAAAAAAAACAAATAACCAAAAAACCGGACAAAATAGTAAAAACTGGAAGCAAAAAACCACAGAAGAGAAACGAAAAAACCACAGTCACGTGACCTGTAGCTCGGCCTTCACTTTTTGAGACTTCATCTACCCACATCTCTATGTGCCCGCAACACTTTCATATGGACAAAGGTGGGCTTACCATGTTCCATCAATGGCATCTAACGTACGCCTATTTTGGCGGGCCATGCTCCAGCTCAGTGAACTCATGCGGTTCTAACGTGCCTAGAACCCAGAGGTGAATCCATTCACGGTCCGTAGGATCAACACCATTCGTAGGGTTATGGCCCACCCTGCCTAGAATAGGAATCTTTGATTGGGCTTACACACATTCGCTCACTTACGTTGTCCCCCCTTAGCTCACCCTAGCCCTGGGTACTTCGTATCCAAGGCTTCACACAAATCTTCACTGACATCATATGCATGCTTTTGTAGGGGCGTGAGGAACCATTGTTGGCTTGTTACCTGATGGGAACTCCCCAATATTGCTATCAATGTCTTCATGTCGCATGACCTCTTAATATTACACCACCGAACATCTCTTCTAATTCGTCGAGACGAGAGGCAAATTGTTGTGTGGAAGAATCAATATCTCGACATAGGCCAAGAGATAGATCTTGTGCCACTCCACCAAGTCATATGAAACTGGCATGCATCCCGGCTCCCAGGACTCTTTCATAGATATTTCAACAATTTCTCCTCCTCCTCAAAAGCCCAAAATAACGGAGTTGATGCTCCCACATCCCTAGCATGAGTAGTTCTAGCAAATGAATGGTTTGAAATTCGAGTTATTTCACAGAATAACACTCTTATATATTGAGCTCGTAATGATACCTCACAATTCAAGGTCTCTCTACGCTGAAGAATGAGTGTGTTCAAGGCCATCGTAGAAACATAGATAAGGTCAACGACGAAACGAACAACAAAACTTTACCACAACTTTTTTGCACACGTTCACTTGCATCACATACACGACTGCTCTCTCAACTGCGCAATATGGTCACCCATAACACTTCTCTCTCACTGGAGTTACCTTAGCCCGGGGCATGCTATTTCATGATATTGGAAAAAGTTGGCTAACTATTATCATCGTCTTGAAAGCCGGACGCCTTTCAAATAGGAGCGGGGATCCTAGTCCAGGCGGCCTTCATGGAGTGCCGGTAACTGGGAACTAGGGCTCCCCCGAGCCGCCAGGGAGAGGCGACGTGGGGGTTGGGAGGCTCCAGTAGAGAAAAGCAAGAATCCCATATATACATAGGATAACTTCTACATGTAAGAACATTGGGTGATCGACTGATCTAGATCTGACTATTGTTTCTTCTTTCAAATCAGCACTTTCGAGTCTTCACAATCCTGCTATACAATGTAATTTTGTTAGTACAAAATCCTAGAAATGAAAGAAAATTACTCCAGATACATGGAATTGCTCATAATTAAATACATGGAAGATCAACATGCAGATGACGTGTACACCACTGGATAGATTGGATAAACTAATATCTTGTGCTATCTCGAATAATATTTTGGGTCAAAATAATTTATATGGGCAGACTGCACAAGTCTATACATCGAAATCATCATCCGTTTTTACTTAAATATTTGAAGCCAGTTACTCCAAATAATGGAACCTAAATAAATGTACCCTTCAATAAGGAGTGGCAAAGGTATGATCAGCGAGCAGCCACTTCTTCAAATCTTCTTAGATTTCTTGAGTCCTAGATTTTGTAACATGCTCCTTGCCCTGGAATAGTAGTTAGCTTCACTCACACCTTGTGGCTTTGAGAAGTTCTGCCAATCTACATATCCATAAGCAGAATTATTACGTGATAAGAATATCAGGTCGGCAAACATATCAGCTAGTTGCAGGTTGATGACAAGGAAACCAAATAGAAGGTTCGGGAAAAATAAGCATTCCTTTTCATTTGACCATAATGGTATCAACACAATATGTGTTTTATTTATGCCATTGAGCAAAATGCGATCAATTATTTTAGCCCACCCAACTTCCATGAAACAACAAAGTTGCTCTTCCATCTCCAAGATTCTTCTTGTATGTTTTCTGGAGACCTAAGGCCTGTAAGGCTCTAGCCTGATGGAAATTCCCACATATGGCCATGTTCTAGGAGTGCATACTTAAATGCCGGTTCATAATGCTCCTGTGAGGCACATGTCGTAGCTACTTTAAAGTTGATCATGCTTCGTCTAATGTACATAAGAAACCGTCATCTCTACATGAAAGGTAAAACATCATTCGCTCACTTAATTAATTTTCCAATCCATACCTCAAAACATTAGAAGAAGGCAACAGGACGACATTTTGACCCTTCATCAACTATGCAAATATAGTGGCAACATGAACTGCATAGAAAAACGAATCCAAATGGAAATAGCCAACAGAGATGTCTAGATCATTACCATGAAAAGGCTACCCCGAAATACCGCAAAATCCACACCAGATGTAATGGCACTTGAGACCAGATTAGGAGTTCCCATTCCACTCACTAGAGAGAACAGAGAACCGGCACCAGAAGGGGCTGCTATGCTACATATACAAGTAGAATGTTTTTCATGCATCAAGTAATGAGTAGCTATTTATTATTTGGAATTAATGAACTAACAATAAGAAACTTGAACCTGTGCAATAAGGACCATCATTTTGACAATAATTACCAAAAGACATGTTTTGCATCTTTGAAAAAAAATGCTAAGACTAAAATGCATATATCAGAATCCAAACTGATGATACAAGTTAGTATTCCTTGAGATGCGCCAACTAAAATGAAACACCTAAGCCTCAACTGCCCTAGATGTCCTCTGGTCGTATCCTTCTCATGGCACATGATATGCCTGCGTTTGCACCACTCATAACTGCAAAGTTTTGCGCTTGCACCAACTGTCTAGTAGCTAAATCGTGCAAGCAAGCAGGTTGATGACCACCATGTGAAGTTCCAAACTAAAGGATTCATGATATATCCTTTTGTTCAACATTTTGTATGTCATCAGAGTGAAATTACATGCCTTAACCTATGTTGACTATGGATCAGGAATCAAAAGTGACGTGTCACAAGCCAATATTACATATCGCACACTTGGGACGGGCCCAGTAGCACTTGCGCGGCTCTCTTCGCAGAACAAAATCATCATATTGTTCGCTCGGGAAAAACAAGTTGGAAACTGATTGATTCTAGCTCCATTAGAAAACCGGCTACCCGGTATTTTTACAAATTAGAAAAAAAATTGCAAAAATATGTTTGTAAATGTTTAGAAAGATTGTTCTTGGATTAAAATATGTGACTCACCAATTTAAATATGTTCAAATTCTTTATTAAATGTTTGTAAATTAAAAAAGTTAATAAATTTTAAAGGAATGTGTTAAATTTAAAAATGTTCATGATTTTAAGAAAAAGTTTTCAATACCACAAAATAGATAATAAATAAATAAAAAAGGAATGCACAGAAAAAAAATAGGAAAGCAAAAACTGGAGAGAAAAATCTGAGAAAACCTAGAAGGAAAACCAGCTGAAAAAATGGAAAGGGTGACGGCAAAAAAACAAGGCAGAAATTGGGCGGTGAAAATGTACTCAGCGGGAGGAAAACATAAAATAGGCTGAGCCAAGCCGAGTGACACCCCAACAATTTCAACATACTCGCTATTTCTCAAACTGGACTTTGGCGTACGTCTTGTTTTTTTGAGTAAAGTGATACTAGTTCTCTTTTGTCGGTGTCATGTACCTAGAGAGAACATTAATAATACTAGGGCAAGAATATGAATTGCAAAACGGTTTTTTCAATCAGGAACATTAATGCTTTCTTTTTGCAGAGAAAAATGACTGTGTGACTTAAAGTGCAGTTCGTCCGTCCATATGACCATACCTAGCCATGAGGTGGCTAGCAGCGTTTTCGGCCTTTTGGCACTAGAGAATGGTCGTCTAGAACCTTCCAACAAAACGCTGCTGTACCAACTCTTAAGAAAAGGCACAACCATTATCATAGATGGGTGTCCCTCTCCAGTGTGCAATCAATTACTTACTACAGAAGTAGGGAAATGCCCAGCTTAGACATGTACATGGTCATATTTCCCATCTTCCATGAGAATCAAAGACAAAGTATGACAATCTCGACATACAATATTCCCCTCACTGAAACCATTATTCCCATATGTAGGTTGTGAGTTCTATGATAGAATGGAAAGAGGGTCCACGCTGTTGTTCATAAGACATATCCATACTACAGTATAGTTCGTACCAATCTCTTCATCAATCACCGCCAATTATTTCTATACAAATAATGCCCACCTCACTAAGAGCGCTAATCTTTAACTAATTGTGTGTGTCCATCATATTTTTGCTTGCAAAAACTAAAAAATATGCAAGTGACCTTGTTAGAAAGGGTAAGTAATTTCATACTTCGTATAAGGTTACCGAAGGAAGAACAGAAGCAGTCTGAGTTTCATCTGATAGGTGTAAGACGGCCTGTTCTGAACTCTAAATCAAATTATACTCATTGCTTTATCTTGTCAGCTATGTTTTTGCTTCAGTATGACTGTAGGATAATTGCTCGAGGTACCATAATCTAGCTCTGAACTTACTAGCTTTTTAGGCTGAGGCATCATAATCAAGCGGACAGAATGAACATTGTTGTAAATTGCAACTGAAGTTCAACCATAAAGAGTTTGCAATTCCAGCATTGTTCCTACATTTCAACTAATACTTGTCTAATGACAATAACGCCAAGCCAATAAGAGTCAGGAGTTTTGATATTCATGTTATGTTAATTTCTGGTAACTCATCTCAAGTCATAAAGAAAGATAAGAAGCACATGCAACCCTATCATTGTTGAGGAATAAACTTGTTGTTTCATCCCAATAAAACTCAATAAGAAGCATATGCTATAAAGTTGCTAATATGTAGGGAAGCTATAAATCATCAAGATTGCGGATACAAGTATTTAGAACTGACTTCTCCACAAGGTCGCCTTTCCCATCACCTTCTCCGTTGCTTGAGGTAGTCGGACAAGGCACACCGAACATATGTCGGTTCAAGACCGGGCATCTTTTCAGCAGAATACTTCTTGACCGCTTTCAGTGTTCCCTCTCTAATGTTAATGGCAAGCATCCATGCAACCGCAGGGCGGATATCCAGTCTAGCCATGATGTAGACAACATCGTCGTCGCACAAGCTAAGAGTGGGCGCATAGTGAACCACCTTATCCCAGCTCAACCTCTTGCCACCTGATAAGCTAGGGTAACTTGAACCTGTTACAGCTTACAGGCATGTCATCAGCCTTGACAATGAACCTCTTGTGCCACTTCTTTGAGCAAATCTCCCTGTTCCATGTGGTCGCCGTCCAGCATTGGCCAATGACCCCTTTCTCATTGCGGCTATCACTACGCCAAGAAGAATTCAGCTCGACGAACCTGATAAGGCCATTGCTTATAACAACGTCACGAAACGACCGTTCGGAGATATTGTCAACTCCCATGCCAAACCGCGACACCAGATTGCAAGGGACCGGAACAGGCCATTGGATGAAATGCATGACCGGACGGTGGTCTAACACGTTGCACAAAAGAATGCCATGCCAATGATTGACCCAGCCGAGTGTTCCCCTTCCGGCGAAGATCACGCGGGTGCCTTGGTGCCGCATTATTACCTCGTGATTGTGGTACTTGGTCGTGTGCTCGGCGATGCTGACCACCTGGTTGCGCCACGGCCACCCAGAGATATCGGAGCGGTACACATCGAGGTTGGTATAGTAGCTGTTGCAACGCGGGAAGACCACAACGTAGTCTTTGCTATCGAGATCGGCGCCGCCAAGGGGCACAACGCCGGCCAGCGTGATGTATTCGGGGCAGCGGCAGTGGGCGGTGCCGCGGAGAAGGCGGAGAGATGGAGCCCCCGGGCCTGCCCTGTAGACAAAGAAATCCTTGTGCTCCCTGCACCCGTAGCGGTCGGTGAACGGGATGACGAGAAGGACGAACGCGTCCGCGGAGCTCACAACCACGGGATCTCCGCCGTAGCGGCTCTCCGCCATGTCGGGGCAGTGGACAAAGCAGCGAGAGACGGCCGGCGGGTTCGCGAGCTCGAAGGTCACCTTGACGCCGCGCCCTTGACTCGTGACGCCGTGGGCGGTGGTCGCGTTGTCACGGTCGCCGATGTGGCATTTTGAGTTGGTGAGCACCCATGGGCGACGGGCACAGCGCCTGAGCTGGTCCGACATGGCGGCGGGACGGGGACA
Source organism: Triticum dicoccoides (assembly GCF_002162155.2). Taxonomy (NCBI): domain Eukaryota; kingdom Viridiplantae; phylum Streptophyta; class Magnoliopsida; order Poales; family Poaceae; genus Triticum; species Triticum dicoccoides. The sequence goes on along the minus strand of NW_021237349.1, from coordinate 2,778 downwards.
GAAGGCGAGCCGGCGGGCGGCAGCGGCGATTGGAATCGATCCCGAATCGGCGATGAGGGTTTTTTTTTAGTTGCGGCGATGAGGGTAGCAAAATATGGGCCGGCTAGACAGCACGACACGGCCCATTTAATTAATTTACAAGAAGAATTATTATTAGGGCGTGTTTTAGTTGTACTCGGGACAGGTTGTTTCAGAGAGTCCAGCTCGGAATCAGACCTACCCACGTTCTCTTATTGCATCAATATAAGCGGCCGATACCCTCTTCTGTAAGCACCAGAAAACCAACCAGGTGCTCTCGTGTGTTCCTGATTCAGGAAGATCGCAGGTTTTCATATAGCTTTCCTGAGCCAAACTAGTCCGGCGAATAAAGGATGCAGATTCTCGTGGACACTGTCGCCGGCGAGACGATCTCCCTCAAGGTCGATCCATCAGACACCATCTACATCGTCAAGGCGAAGATCAAGGACAAGCAGCGCCTTACCTTCAAGGGGGAGCAGCTGGACGACGGCCGCACGCTGGCGGACTACGGCGTCCGTGACGGATCCACTCTTGGCCTCCATCTCCATCCGCTCCATGAGAAGATGCAAATCCATGTGGTCGAGACACTGACTGGCAGGGCCATGAACCTTGCAGTCACGACCTCAGATACAGTCGACAATGTCAAGGCCAAGATTCACAAGTGGCACGGTTTTCCCAAGGATCAACAGTGCCTCATCTTCGCCAACAGACAGCTCGACGACGAAGAAGAAGAAGGCAGGACCCTGGCGGACCTCAACATCCGCAACGACGCCACCCTCCTCCTCGTCCTACACAGCCGGTGTCCCAGAGGGATGATGAAGATCTACGTGAAGACGCTACGGCAAAATTTCTATAATCTTGAGGTGAGGAGCACAGATACCGTTTATAATGTCAAGGAGAAGATTTGGGCTGCGGAAGGCATTCCCCCGTGCCAGCAGAGCCTCATATTTGACGGAAAGAAAATGAAGGATGACCGTACCTTGGCACACTATAATATCCAGATGTATGAAGTTCTCTATTTTGTGCTCAACCTACGTGGTTGAATATTCATGGCATCATTTTTGCACCATGGGGTGTACTGCCGTGGTCTTCTTCGTACAGTACAGGCTTGTGTGATCTGAATATTTTGTCAATCTTGAAGACTGTCTTGTCATATATTACATGCCACTTAGTAATTGAAGCTGTGCCCTGGCGAGTATTTGCTGAAGCACTCTTTGGAAGTTCCCTATATATAGTAATTTAAATTGTTAGGATAATGATTTTCAGTTTCATTTTATGTGCTGGCCACAAAGAACTGGTCTACCACTTGGCATTGTTGATAACCAATAATATATCTCTGTGTGCAGCGACGCGTGAGCATGACGCCAGTTAATTAGAATACGCATCTCGTTGTGGTTAGCTGTCTTGATTACAATCAGCTTACTCCTTTTCTTTTTTGGGTGATTAGCTTACTTTCAATCTGAGCTAATCTATGACGCACGAGCATACGATAGCTCGATCAGACAATATAACAATACAATAGTGCGATAAATCACATGGCAATACATGAAAGAGAACAAAGACCATTCCACATCTCTATCCCCGGCCATGACTTGTTTAACAAGCATTCAAACAAGAAAAACAATAAAAATAGTTCCATTTCCATCCTGGAGTTTGCAAAATTCTATGTCTTGAGACCTCAACGCACTCCTATATATACATGAAGCTGCTGTGGTGCGCTTTCGCCAACAAAAGCAGAGGCATCTATGCGAAGCAGATTCGGTACTGCATATAAATCGTTGGAAGTAGCTAGCCATGAAGAGCAGCACGCTGATGGTGATCATGGTCCTCCAGGCCACTCTGGTCATGGGGATCTTTATCCTCCCGGACATGTGCAACGGAGATGTGCATGCAACGTCCGTGGGTGAGGGCAAGGCCATCGACCTCAACCTGGGCAAGCTAAGGTGCTGCATCAACTGCAACTCCTCCTCGGGCCTCTACACATGCGATGACGTCGTGAAGATATGCGACCCTGTCTGCAAGCGATGCGCCGTTGTGAAGAAGAACCTTGTCAAGGAGTTCAGGTGCACCGACACCTTCCTCGGTCTGTGCGAAAATCCGTGCAAGAACCACTGAAGATGAAAGTAGCTAATAAGCAGCACGCTAGCTGCTACTGTGATTTGATATGTGCTACGGTGCACAGTAGACATGTATGCCAGGATTGGGATTGGATGATTTTCGATCGATGTTATACGCGGAACAGTAAGTCGTTGTTTACGTGTTTATTGACACAATAAAATTGGTGGTTATATCATGGCAATCTCCACAATTTTGATTCTAGATACTGGTGGAATAGTTCCTTTAGGCTTGAGTCACGATGTTGTGGAAATTTATTGATGCACCGAATCACAAGATATTTGACGTGTTAGGTTGATCATTTCTTGCGACGGCAACAAGCATCTTTTCTCCCGTGAGGATATTTTACATTATTTTAGAGAGCTAGTATTAATCGGTCACAAGTCGGAGTATGAAATATTGTCTGCATATCAAACATACATTGTTCTGCAAGTTCCTTAGCTGTGTCTGCTTATCATATGTGACTGGCTAGAGGTCAGTTGATTGAAAATAAAATTTGGTCAGTTGTACGTGTCCACAAGTTCCTTAGCAGTGTTTGCTTATCCTATGTGTCCACAAGTTTGTTTCGGTCAAAATTTTAGATTAGTTGTACGTGTTCAGGGCATGCACACTCACAGCTAGCCAAACAGGCACAAATCACATGCT
>NW_021237348.1:0-1781 GCF_002162155.2 Triticum dicoccoides | reverse complement strand
TGTCTGCCCTCTAGGGTTAGAGGTGCAGAAGATACATGCATGCCCTAATGATTGCATCCTTTACCGCGGTGAGTACGAGGATTTGAATGCTTGCCCGGTATGCGGTGCATTGCGCTATAAGATCAGCCGCGATGACCCTGGTGATGTCAAGGGCGAGCGCCCCAGGAAGAAGATTCCTGCCAAGGTGATGTGGTATGCTCCTATAATACCACGGTTGAAACGTTTGTTCCAAAACAAAGAGCATGCCAAGGCGATGCGATGGCACAGAGAAGACCGTAAGAAAGACGGAAAGTTGAGAGTACCCGCTGACGGGTCGCAGTGGAGAAAAATCGAAAGAAAGTACGGGAAGGAGTTTGCAAATGACGCAAGGAGCGTATGGTTTGGTCTAAGCGCAGATGGCATTAATCCTTTTGGGGAGCAGAGCAGCAACCATAGCACCTGGCCTGTGACTCTATGTTTGTATAACCTTCCTCCTTGGTTGTGCATGAAGCGGAAGTTCATGGCCCTAAGCAACCCGGCAACAACATTGATGTGTACCTAAGGCCATTAGTTGAAGAACTCTTACAACTGTGGAATGGAATAGGTGTACGTGCGTGGGATAAGCACATGGGGGAAGAATTTGACCTAAAGGCGTTGCTGTTCGTGACCATCAATGATTGGCCTGCTCTCAGTAACCTTTCAGGACAGACAAACAAGGGATACCGCGCATGCACGCACTGTTTGGACGATACCGACAGTATATATTTGGCTAATAAGAATGTGTACCTGGGACATCGTTGATTTCTTCCGAGCAGGCATCTCGTAAGAAAGAAAGGCAAGCATTTCAAAGGTGAGGCGGATCACCGGACAAAGCCTCGCCACCGTACTGGTGCTGATGTACATGATATGGTCAAGGATTTGAAGGTGGTCTTTGGAAAGGGTCCTGGTGGACAACCTGTTCCGAATGACGCTGACGGACGCGCACCCATGTGGAAGAAGAAATCTATATTTTGGGACCTGCCCTATTGGAAAGACCTAGAGGTCCGCTCCGCAATCGACATGATGCACGTGACGAAGAATCTTTGTGTGACCCTGCTTGGCTTCTTGGGCGTTTATGGGAAGACAAAAGATACACCTGAGGCATGGGAGGACCAGCAACGTATGCACGGAAAAGACGGCATACATCAGGGTCATGCAAGCTACGCTCTTACCAAAGAAGAGAAGGAAATCTTCTTTGAATGCCTGCTCAGTATTAAGGTACCGTCTGGCTTCTCATCGTATATAAAGGGAATAATAAACATGGCAGAGAAAAAGTTCCAGAACCTGAAGTCTCATGACTGCCACGTGATTATGACGCAACTGCTTCCGGTTGCATTGAGGGGGCTTCTACCGGAAAACGTTCGATTAGCCATTGTGAAGCTATGTGCATTTCTCAATGCAATCTCTCAGAAGGTAATCGATCCAGAAATCATACCAAGGTTACAGAATGATTTGGTGCAATGTCTTGTCAGTTTCGAGTTGGTGTTCCCACCATCCTTATTCAACATCATGACACACGTCCTAGTTCACCTATGCGAAGAGATTAACGTTTTGGGTCCTGTATTTCTACACAATATGTTCCCCTTTGAGAGGTTCATGGGAGTCTTAAAGAAATATGTTCATAACCGTGCTAGGCCAGAAGGAAGCATCTCCAAGGGCCGTCAAAATGAGGAGGTCATTGAGTTTTGTATTGACTTTATTCCTGACCTTAAGCCGATTGGTGTTCCTGAATCGCGGCATAAGGGCAGACTGGATGGAAAAGG
>NW_021237347.1:0-1470 GCF_002162155.2 Triticum dicoccoides | reverse complement strand
TAGGCCCCACATGGTTTGCCTCTTTTTTAACATAACGCGTCAAGTCGCAATTTTTTAGTGCACCCATGGTACACGATCCTCCCTCCGCCAGGTGGAGAACCAGTACACGGTCAAATTACCACGTGGGCTGCCTTTTCGTACAGAAATGAGCTCCACCGTGTACCCGCGCGGGTGTGGTTGGGAAAGAGACGGGAGTTCGTGCGCTGTGCATGCACCTCTTCTCTCCGTGCATGTCCCCCACCTACGTGGGTGTGTGTGAGAGATACAAACCTAGACAAATGGCTTGTGCGGAATAACTACTCTTCATAAGCCATTGTAAGAGTGGACAAAATGGTGAAGGAGGAGATAGGGGAGCGGCGGAGGTGTGCAATTCTTGGCTGGCGTTTGGCCTCGTTTAAATAGGAGATTAAATAGATGGCAGATAGGAGGAGCTCGGCCGGCATTGCGTTTAATGTCGGCCCGGTCATGAACAGACGTGTGCCCAGAGTGGGTTTCTCAGCTTCCACACGGGCGGGTTTCATGGAGGCGTTTGAATGCGGCAAGGAGGCGCGTTCAGCCAGGCGTGCAGCGAGTGGCGCCCTCGACTCTGACGTAGGACACCACGCCATTCTTCCACTGACGTGTGGGCTCTTTGGGTACATGGCTTACATGTCAGTGACCCAATGCAGACAGCGCACAGCAGAGGAACCTTTGGTGGGACAGGGCGGTCAGAAGCGGGCATTTCATAAACTGATTGTTCATTGAGTGTGACGTCATCCTTTTCATGTAGATAAGCCTATTATGTTGATTGCCCGTTCGATACGTTGTGATTCATAAAGACCGCTACAAACATCAATGTTCTGCTGATCACAGATAAGATTGATTAATACACGTATCAATCCATGTCCTTAGCAAAGGGTGCATGCACGTATAGGTTGAGCGTGTGTCTTGTATCGTGTGCTGTGTGCATGAAGGCGTGCAAGTGTTGCGTGCATGCAAGGGTACGTTTCAGTGTTGCATGCATGTGTGCGTATGTGCATGTGTTCGGGAGTGCATGTGTATGTGTCAGTGTTGCACACCTGCATGCGTGCGTGTGTTTGTTATGTGTACATGTCTGTGTTGCACGCCTGCATGCGTGCGTGTCTTGCATGCGTCCATGTGTACATGCAGGGTGAGGCTACACGTCAGTCGACTGACTTTTTCATCTCTGGTCATTAGATTTTCCAGCCGTTGCATACGAAATCAAGGGCCTGCAGTTTATCATCAAACTCCACCCCCTGAGCCGCCGGCCACCACCGGCCGAACCGCCGGCCCGCGCCGCCAAGCCGCCCCGCCCACCCCGAAACCACTGCCCACCGCCAGTCCGCTGCCCCACCGGCCATCCGTCTAGCCCCCCCCCTTGCATCGAGCTTTTTCTCTGGCGATTCCCACCCCACCGCCCAATCAACGCGCCCCCACCGCCGGCGACTGCCAACCAGAGGTCCCACGACT
>NW_021237346.1:0-406 GCF_002162155.2 Triticum dicoccoides | reverse complement strand
TTTCCGGAGGATCCTAAATCTCGGGATGAGATTTTTCTGAGTGGGGGTGAGTTGTCACACCCTAGCTAGTTCATGCATTAGAGTGTTGCATCATGTTTACCTTTCATCAGAAACTGGAAATGGGGATGACAGAACCCCCAGCCCCCTCTGAAACCAACTAGGGTTTACTAAAAATAATTTCAATGAACCTGAAATGCCCTTCTAAAATGTCCATCATTTTTGTCTTGGTCCAGAACCTCTGCCAAAAGTGGTTCACATTTTTCTAGGACACATAAGGTCACTGGATTAATTCTTTATCCATTTGCATTTGGGCATTTAAATGCTATAAAATAATTCAAATGCCCAAATAATTCTGGATTTAAGTGAGGGCTGTTAGGAATAATCCCAACAGAGCCCACAATTATTT
>NW_021237345.1:0-384 GCF_002162155.2 Triticum dicoccoides | reverse complement strand
CCGCTCTCTCTTGGGACGGGGTCGTGCCAGGTAGGGCGGCCATGACTGTTTTCACAGGGCACCGGATACACCGTTGTGTCCCCTCTTGGATGTTACAATCTCGAGTGAGTCTCGTATGATGTACATCGTGAGGATATGGAACAACGAGTGGACTCCTTGTTAGTGTCATCTAGGGAAAGATAGTGATCGGGTGCTTACCTCGGGTACTTGAGGTACCGCAGGTCGTGGATGACACGGAAGTTCCCCGGATCTTGTGGGTAAAGTGTGCAACCTCTGCAGAGTGTAAAACTATTCGAATAGCCGTGTCCACGGTCAATGAAAGTTGGGCGGTGCTGCTTAAACTACGTCCAGAATTTTACAAACCACGTGTGTGTGTGTGTGTGT
>NW_021237344.1:0-3484 GCF_002162155.2 Triticum dicoccoides | reverse complement strand
GTATTATGTTTCCGGTTAATACAATTCTAGCATGAATAATAAACATTTATCATGAAATAAGGAAATAAATAATAACTTTATTATTGCCTCTAGGGCATATTTTCTTCAGTCTCCCACTTGCACTAGAGTCAATAATCTAGATCACATCGCCATGTGATTTAACATCAATAGTTCACATCACCATGTGATTAATACCCATAGTTCACATCTCATGTGACCAACACCCAAAGGGTTTACTAGAGTTAATAATCTAGTTCACATCGCTATGTGATTAACACCCAAAGAGTACTAAGGTGTGATCATGTTTTGCTTGTGAGAGAAGTTTAGTCAACGGGTCTGCCATATTCAGATCCGTATGTATTTTGCAAATTTCTATGTCTACAATGCTCTACACAGAGCTACTTTAGCTAATTGCTCCCACTTTTAATATGTATCCAGATGAAGACTTAGAGTCATCTGGATCAGTGCCAAAACTTGTATCGACGTAATCCTTTACGACGAACCTTTTGTCACCTCCATAATCGAGAAACATATCCTTATTCCACTAAGGATAATTTTGACTGCTGTCCAGTGATCTACTCCTAAATCACTATTGTACTCCCTTGCCAAAATCAGTGTAGGGTATACAATAGATCTGGTACATAGCATGGCATACTTTATAGAACCTATGTCTGAGGCATAGGGAATGACTTTCATTCTCTTTCTATCTTCTGCCATGGTCAGGCTTTGAGTCTTACTCAATTTCACACCTTGTAACACAGGCAAGAACTCTTTCTTTGACTGTTCTATTTTGAACTACTTCAAAATCTTGTCAAGGTATGTACTCATTGAAAAAACTTATCAAGCGTTTTGATCTATCTCTATAGATCTTGATGCTCAATATGTAAGTAGCTTCACCGAGGTCTCTCTTTGAAAAACTCCTTTCAAACACTCCTTTATGCTTTGCAGAATAATTCTACATTATTTCCGATCAACAATATGTGATTCACATATACTTATCAGAAATGTTGTAGTGCTCCCACTCACTTTCTTGTAAATACAGGCTTCACCACAAGTCTGTATAAAACTATATGCTTTGATCAACTCATCAAAGCGTATATTCCAACTCCGAGATGCTTGCACCAGTCCATAGATGGATCGCTGGAGCTTGCACATTTTGTTAACACCTTTAGGATCAACAAAACCTTCTGGTTGCATCATATACAACTCTTCTTTAATAAATCCATTAAGGAATGCAGTTTTGTTTATCCATTTGCTAGATTTCATAAAATGTGGCAATTGCTAACATGATTCGGACAGACTTAAGCATAGATACGAGTGAGAAACTCTCATCGTAGTCAACACCTTGAACTTGTCGAAAACCTTTTGCGACAATTCTAGCTTTGTAGATAGTAACACTACTATCAGCATTCGTCTTCCTCATGAAGATCCATTTAATCTCAATGGCTCGCTGATCATTGGGCAAGTCAATCAAAGTCCATACTTTGTTCTCATACATGGATCCCATCTCAGATTTCATGGCCTCAAACCATTTCGCGGAATCTGGGCTCATCATCGCTTCCTCATAGTTTGTAGGTTCATCATGGTCAAGTAACATGACCTCCAGAATAGGATTACCGTACCACTCTGGTGTGGATCTCACTCTGGTTGACCTACGAGGATCTCATTCTTAGATCACTCTTGTACCCCTTGACTGACTCATGGCAAGGCACATTTCAGGTGCGGTACACAGCATAGCATACTGTAGAGCCTATGTCTTAAGCATAGGGGACGACCTTCGTCCTTTCTCTCTATTCTGCCGCGGTCAGGTTTCGAGTCTTACTCAATGTTCACACCTTACAACGCAAGCAAGAACTCCTTCTTTGCAGATCCATTTTGAACTCCTTCAAAATCTTGTCACGGTATGTATTAATTTGAAAGTACCATCAAGCGTTTTGATCTATCCTTATAGATCTTGATGCTCAATGCTCAAGTAGCTTAATCCAGGCTTTCCATTGAAAAACACTTTCCAAATAACCCTATATGCTTTCCAGAAATTCTACGTTATTTCTGATCAACAATATGTCAACAACATATACTCATCAGAAATTCTATAGTGCTCCCACTCACTTCTTTGGAAATACAAGTTTCTCATAAACTTTGTATACACCCAAAATCTTTGATCATCTCATCAAAGCATACATTCCAACTCCGAGATGCTTACTCCAGTCCTTAGAAGGATTTCTGGAGCTTTGCATACTTATTAGCATCTTTCAGGATTGACAAAACCTTCCGTTTGTATCACATACAACCTTTCCTCAAGAAAATCGTCGAGGAAACAATGTTTTGACATCCTATCTACAAGATTTCATAAATAATGCAGTAATCGCTAATATAATTCCAACAGACTCTTAGCACCGCTACGAGTGAGAAAGTCTCACCGTAGTCAACTCCTTGAACTTGTCAGAAAACATCTTAATGACAAGTCGAGCTTTCTTAATGGTGATACTTACCATCATTGTCTGTCTTCCTTTTAAAATCCATATGTACCTAACAGCCTTACGACCATCAAGTAGTTCTTCCAAAGTCTACACTTTGTTTTCATATATGGATCCTCTCTCGGATTTTATGGCCTCGAGCCATTTATCGGAATCCGGGCCCACCATCGCTTCTCCATTGCTCGTAGGTTCATTGTTGTCTAGCAACATGACTTCCAAGACAGGATCACGTACCACTCTGAAGTAGCACGCATCCTTGTCATCCCACGAGGTTTGGTAGTGACTTGATCTGAAGTTTCATGATCACTATTATAAGCTTCCACTTCAATTGGTGTAGGTGCCACAGGAACAACTCCCTGTGCTCTGCTACACACTAGTTGAAGAGACAGTTCAATAACCTCATCAAGTCTCCACCATCCTCCCACTCAATTCTTTCGAGAGAAACTTTTCCTCGAGAAAGGTCCTGATTCAAGAAACAATCCCTTATTGCTTTCGGATCTGAGACAGGAGGTATACCCAACTGTTTTGGGTGTCCTATGAAGATGCATTTATCCGCTTTGGATTCGGGCTTATCAGCCTGAAACTTTTCCACATAAGCAGCCCCAAACTTTTAAGAAATGACATCTTAGGTTTCTCTAAACCATAGTTCATACAGTGTCATCTTATCGGAATTACGTGGTGCCCTATTTAAAGTGAATGTGGTTGTCTCTAATGCCTAACCCATAAACTTTTGTGGTAATTCGGTAAGATACATCATGGTATGCATCATATCCAATAGGGTGCAGTTATGATGTTTGGACACACCATCACACTATGGTGTTCCAGGCTGTATTAGTTGTGAAACAATTTCCACAATGTCTTAATTCTATGCCAAACTCGTAATTCAGATATTCATCTCTATGATCATATCATAGATCTTTTATCCTCTTGTCACGACGATCTTTCAACTTCACCCTGAAATTACTTGAACCTTTCAATAATTCAGACTCGTGATTCATCAAGTAAAT
>NW_021237343.1:0-404 GCF_002162155.2 Triticum dicoccoides | reverse complement strand
AAAAAAAAATGTTCATGTATGTTTGTGGTTTCAAATTTTGGTCTGAAATTAAAATAAATGTTCAAATTTTAAAAATGTTCGCGATACAAATTTTTGTTTGGAATTTCATGAAATGTTCAAAAAAAGTACGCTTTCAGAAAATGTTCCAGAATTTGAAAAAATGTTCATGATTTCTAATTGTTCGGAGTTTCATGAAATGTTCCATTATAAAGTTTAAATTCAAAAAATATTGGCAGTTTCAAATATTTGTTCCAATTATCATGAAATGTTTCCACATTTCAAATATTTTTTTAAAAAATCAAAAAAATGTTGAAAGTTTCAACATTTGTACAAAATTTCATAATTTTATCAAAAATTCAAAAAATGTTTATGTTTTTCAGGAAAAAATATTTTTGTTCCATTTT
>NW_021237342.1:0-394 GCF_002162155.2 Triticum dicoccoides | reverse complement strand
GAACTTGTTGTGGAAGTAATAAAAGCGACGGATTGCATAATAAAGGTCCACATACAAGGGGCAATATAAAGTGACGTTCTTTTGCATTAAGATTTTGTGCATCAACCCTAAACGCGCATGACAACCTCTGCTTCCCTCTGCAAAGGGCCTATCTTTTACTTTATGTTTTTTACTTTATGCTTGAGTCAAGGTGATTCTCACCTTTCCCTTTTTCATTTTATCCTTTGGCAAGCTCCTCGTGTTTGAAAGATCAGGATATATATATCCAATTGGATGTAAGTTGGCATAGGCTATTATTGTTGACATCACCTAAAGGTGAATACGTTGGGAGGCAACACAATAAGCTCCTATCTTTCTCAGTGTCCGGCTGAAACTCCATAACCACAAGTATTGC
>NW_021237341.1:0-384 GCF_002162155.2 Triticum dicoccoides | reverse complement strand
ACAATGATGGTCTGGAATTAGAACAGGGTGAAGAAGAAGCAGGCTACGGTGATCGAAGAGTGGAGCAGGAAAGACATGATTATGATGGCTCCGGTGACCCAATGCTGGTGCAAGACGGAGCCCGTGGTGACGGCTTCGGTGACCGAACATAGTCCGGCCAGGTAAATATATTAGTTAAGCCTGTGATGACTAGCTAATTGATGCATTCATTGTTTTGGTATGTACACATGTTAATTAACTCTCGTCTAATTCTTCTTTTTTCTAGCCCTTCGGATCGAGCACAACTTCGGTAAAGAGACGAGGCCCGAAGAAAAAGTTGCGCTCGGATGAAAGGTTTGAGATCACAGAAATCGCGCGTGATGGCATGCCGATTGAACCCATCCG
>NW_021237340.1:0-546 GCF_002162155.2 Triticum dicoccoides | reverse complement strand
TGGATCGCCTCTTCAGTTTTGTAAAAAGCAAAAGAAAATGATGAAAACTTCAAAAATTAAAATCCTTCCAGATGTAGTTATGTTACTACACGTACTAGTTAGGAAAATTTAAAAACTTAAATTTGGACATGTTTTGCAAAAAGTGTACGGAAAATGTAAAACGGCTATAACTTTTGCATACGATGTCAAAAAGAAATGTATAATATATCAAAATGTTCAGCACGAAAATCCACATCCGATTTTGACCGCCTACGGCCTGTTTGCAAATTTTTAGTATCCTCAAATTCTAAAAGGAAAAAAAGTTATGCGCAAATTTCAGTTTTTTTTTGATTTTTTTGTTAAATCTGGTCAAACGACTTATTCAAGAAGTATTAGTGTTACTAAATAATTATTCAAGAAGTATTAGTGTTACTAAATAATTATTCAAGAATATTAGTGTTACTAAATAATTATTTCAGTTTTTTTGAATTTGGTCAAATCTGGTCAAACTATGGTCAAACTGTGGTCAAACTACTTATCAAGAAATATTAGTGTTACTAAATAATT
>NW_021237339.1:0-1415 GCF_002162155.2 Triticum dicoccoides | reverse complement strand
CACTTTGCGGCCTCACGCACGGTATCCCCACGGGTGTCGTCTTACCTTTTTCCCGGGACCGTTTGCGCCTTTTGGCTCACGTATATGATAGTGTCGCTAGCATCCATATGATAAAGAGCCCGGGCTGACATGACTAGTCGTAAACCCAAAGTGGCACAGACTTACAGGGACAGGCATCCATGACCCAGCTTCGAACGTGTCGGTCATCAGCAAGTGGGTCCGGGCTGTAGCACTGGGCTAGCAGGACTCCGGTAAACCGGGCTGTAGCGGGCTAACAGGACTCCGGTACTCAAAGCGTGACATTTCCCCGAAGGGACAGACACAGGAACGAAGAAGGACACATGCCGGCCAGCCTAAGTGTACCAGAGCAGTAGCAAGCTACCATGGCTCAGCGGTAACACTAGGAGACATTTCCCGGTAAGAGAGGCTACTAAAGATAAACAACTAGATAGTCAGATCCCACACATACCAAGCATTTCAAACATACACACAATATGCTCGATATGTGCAAATACAACGAAGCATCACAACATGACTCTATGACACAAGTACTTTATTTAAGGCTCAGGGAGCCATTCATATCATACACACAGGTACGGGTCACACGACCCAACATACAAGTCATACAGTCATACAAGCCAACAGCGGAAGTAACTTGTCTGAGTACAGACAACTAGTAAAATAAAAGAGGCTTGGAAGCCTAACTATACTATGTGGTCCATCACAAGCTCAGGGTCACCACCTGGGTCTTTAGCCTACTCGTTGATGTCAACGTCTACATAGAACCCATCAGAAGGGGTTGCAGCGTCTTCTGTAAAAATGTAGATTATAGCAACATGAGTACAAAGGTACTCAGCAAGACTTACATCAGACCCTACATACATGCATAGTATCAAGAAGGGTTGGTGGAGTTATTGCAGCAAGCCAGCTTTGACTCCTGGCTAGACTATCCTACGATACTCCAACTTGAAAAGTTTTGCGCACACGAGTCCACTACTCACCACTTCAATACACTACCGAGGATCCACCTCCGTCTTCCTACGGAAGAGCCATCCTCGGCACTCACACTTATCTTGAGGCTTTTAATAGTTTCCATTTACTTGTCTATGAACTGTATAGGCAACCAAGTAGTCCTTTACCGCGGACGCGGCTATTCGAATAGATCATGTTAACCCTGCAGGGGTGTACTTCTTCATACACGCTCTCACCACTTATCGTCGTTTACACGACATGTACTCGGCAACCTTCAAGCGGAAGCCCAACGTGGGTGTCGGCCACGACCTACCTAATCACCTAAGCCTCCAGTCCAGGTTTATCGCCTATTCAGGTTCCATCCGCAGGGAGTCCGGCCGAGGTTTCCCATACGGCCCCGAACGATGTGAACAGGGTTCCCGAGATACCTAACGGGTATTCGG
>NW_021237338.1:0-863 GCF_002162155.2 Triticum dicoccoides | reverse complement strand
GGTACTGTGCTGGTCCTAGGCTAGACCGTGCTAGAGACGCGAGCCTAGAACACTAACAAAATCACGGCGCTGCACGTAAACAAGGGAAAAACACACTCTGGAAAAAAAATTCGCTCTTTTTTTTTGCGCTGCTCTTTTTTTTTGCGAAATATCACTATAATGGCGAGTGTCTCAAAACTCTTCCCAGGTCAAACTGACAGGATGGGCACGAAATTTTTTCGACCAATTTTTTTTTCGACTGCCTGGACCCAAAAACTGGAAACGGGTCAAAAAAAACTTTCTATAACGGCGACTGTCTCAATACGCTTAGAAACACCTAAAATTAGGATAGCCAGAAATTTTTTTGTCAAGTGCGTTTTCCGAAAATTTTGGGCCTAAACGGAGGGTGGTTTCCGGACTCTTTTTTTTCCCGAAACCTACTCCGGCAAGGAAACACGAATCGGAAACTAGATGGATCTCGAAAACAAACCTAATATGACAAGAACTCGGATTGGTGGTGGATATATGGCGGTAGATGGCAGCGGTGGTGGTATATGACAGCGGTGGTGGTATATGGATACAGATTCGAAGCGGTGGCGGATAAGCGGTGGTGGTAGATGGCAGGGGCGATGATGATGGTGCGGCGGCGGCGTGACAACTTATGACCAGAACTCGAAACTCTAAAAGACTAGACTCTAAGACCAGCAACTAGACACGACGATGCAACCGCAAATTCAACAAAGCAAAACCCTAAAAAGATTATGCGAAGGCTCAGATTGGTTCGGATATGATGAACTAACCCTAATTTTTTTTTGGCTTTTTCGTGGACTGTAGGTATGAAAAACAAACTCGATCTAAACTACAAAAAACTGTAAAATCTCACC
>NW_021237337.1:0-505 GCF_002162155.2 Triticum dicoccoides | reverse complement strand
TATAATTGCTCAAAAAGATTTGAGACAATCACAAAAATGGTGGCATAACCACTCAGAAGCACCATATCAAGGTTCCGAGATCAACAATTAACATACGGAAGTAGTAGGAACTGAACTGAGACTTAAATCCAACAATCTTATAAGTCTACTGATTAGTAACACGTGATCCTGATAGAAAGAAGAGAAAGCCTAGTTCTTAATCCCCGCAGGAAGATAAGATGACTCAGATCAGAAGGGCATGAGGTATAAGGAGTAAAAAGAGCCTTACGTTCCATCCCACAATCAATTCCCATATATAACTAAAGAATTTCTAGACTCGACTTCGACCAGTTTGGCTTGGTAATCCTACAGGCAGTCAAGCTCTGATACCAACGCTGTCAGGACCCCGACTCAATGCCACATCGATCTAGCATGTAACACCTCATATCACTTTGCGGCCTCACGCACGGTATTCCCACGGGTGTCGCCTTACCTTTGCCCGGGACCGTTTGCGCCTTTTGGCACA
>NW_021237336.1:0-974 GCF_002162155.2 Triticum dicoccoides | reverse complement strand
GGGGATCCGTAAGCGGTCTTGGTCTGGTCGTTGGACACAAACGAAGTACACGAAGTTGCAATGGCTAACTTTTAACTAAACAAATCCCAAGGAAAAGCTACTAGATGGATCTACTTATATAGGAGCAAGGGGTGGCGGCCAAGGAGGTGGGAGGACGTCCCAAGGCAGCCTAAAACTAAATCTAGGTCGTACAAGGCCAATGGGCCCAAGTGGAGGTGATGTAACACCTTTGGACTTGTAGTTTACTCGGATTCTGCTACAGCATCAGATTGTTTCGTCCACAACTCAACGCTCCGGACGAATTTGAAGGTTATTCCAATTGGTTTGGAAAGTGCACGAAATCTAGTTTCCAACAAAAAAAGAATCACCCAATTCGGAGTCCGTATGAAAAACTTGTGTGCGTTTTGAGTCAGGTATGTCTGTGCAGTCCGAATCTGAATCCAGAACGTGAGAGACTTGGACTCTATCTTCTCTTGGGCCAAAAGTGACGTGAGAGAACTTTTTAGACAGCAACTAAACATCTCTTTCTTCCTTATCTTCATATGTGGATTGTACAGATGTCCCATACACCTGCAATTAGACAAAACACAAAAGTGTATGAAGTATTTTTGTTCTGGATAACATAAATAGATTATTGAATAGTTTGCACTAGAAATCACCTGACAAATATGCATATATGCAATATTTTTGGTCATATCCAAGGTAGTCATGTCCTCATCAAATGATGATGATGTGGTGGTGATATATGGTCGCAGCGATGATGATGATCCGGTGGTGATATATGGCAGTCGCGATGATGATGGTGCGTCGGCGGTGTGACAACTTATGACCAGAACTCGAAAATCTAAAAGACTAGATGCTAAGACTAGCAACTTGACACGACAATGCAACCGCAAAATCAACAAAGCAAAATACTGAAAAGACTATGCAAAGGTTCAGACTGGTTCGGATATGATGAACTAACCCTATTTTTT
>NW_021237335.1:0-407 GCF_002162155.2 Triticum dicoccoides | reverse complement strand
ATAGTTAGACTGATTTTAAGCCCTTGTTTGAATTGATTGGTGTGAAATGATTGTGTTTCTCTCATGTGCATATGGGTAGTGTTTTCCCTCTAGACCTCATTCTATTCTGTTTTCTCACCTTTTCTAAACCCATCAGATGCCTCCGAGACGTGACAATGGATTTGCTTTCCCTCCGGAGCTCATTCAGTTGATCCAGCAGCAGAATACCCCGATGCAGCTACTAGTTCAGAATCAGAACCAAGGGAACAACAACAACAACCCACCACCACCACCACCCATTGATCACTTAGCCCATTTTCTAAGGCTGAATCCGCCGATGTTCTCTAGTAGCACCGAGCCGATAGTTGCAGACGATTGGCTCCGCAAGATTGGAAGGGAGCTGACCACTGCAGGATGCACAGATGCGG
>NW_021237334.1:0-1489 GCF_002162155.2 Triticum dicoccoides | reverse complement strand
GCCACTCCGGCGAGCTCCCGCCGCAGTTTTGGTCGTCGCCGGCGACACTCCGGCGACTGCCGACGTGGCACGCCTAATTAGCACTAATGACGCTTAAACACCCCCCCACAGCCACTGACAGTGGGCCCCGTAGTGGGTCAAAGCCCGGGTCAACGCGGGATTAGCCCCTGTGTCACTGACGTGTGGACCCCACACGTCAGGATTGACCCGAGCCGGCCCCTGTTGACTTGCTGACGTCATGCCAACGTCATGCTGACGCAGTAATGCTTTCTGGATTTAATTTAATTCTGAAATTCCAGAAAAATGCCTAAAACTTCCAAAATTCATAGAAAATTAACCGTAACTCCAAATTAAATAATTTATATATGAAAAATTATCAGAAAAATTCAAGGAATCCATATGTACCATTTTCATGCATGTTAGAACAACTTATCACTACTGTTTAGGGCAAATGAAGTGAAGGGCATTTAAATAATCACATATGGAGTTTGAATTTGAATCTTGTATTCAAACCAACTTCATTTAATCTGGTTTTAGGTGCATTAGCCCAAAACACATTCATATTGCCATGTCATGATCATGCATCATATTGTGCATTGCATTG
Source organism: Triticum dicoccoides (assembly GCF_002162155.2). Classification (NCBI taxonomy): domain Eukaryota; kingdom Viridiplantae; phylum Streptophyta; class Magnoliopsida; order Poales; family Poaceae; genus Triticum; species Triticum dicoccoides. The sequence goes on along the minus strand of NW_021237334.1, from coordinate 885 downwards.
ATTGTGTTTCCTTCTGTGTTGCCGGTATTGTCCCCTCTCGATAGACGTGGTACCGATGATGTGATCGTTGACACTGATGAAGACTCAATGTTATCTTCAGAAGTGCCAGGCAAGCAAAACCCCCTTGTTCATTCCGATAAAATCCCACTCTCTCGCTCCTGCTCTCTTTTACTGCATTAGGACAACATCGATTCATCTGTTACTTGCTGCGGTAGCTGAACCCCTTTATCCTTTGCATGACCTGTCATTCCACAGTAAATAGATGAAACCCACTAGCATGAGTAGGAGTTGTTTGAGCCCTGTTGTGCCTACTCATTCATGTTTGTTTGTCATGCCTGCTACTGCTTAGAGTTGAGTCAGGTCTGATTCATCGGGGATGAATCAGAGGTGTGTGAACATATCCTACTGTGTGTGAGCTAAGTGTGTGAACACGATTTGGTAAAGGTAGCGGTGAGAGGCCATGTAGGAGTACATGGTGGGTTGTCTCATTGCAGCCGTCCTCAGGAACTGAGTTCTGTGTTTGTGATCCATGATTCAGCTACTACCACGCATTGGGCCCGAAACCAATGGACCCTCTCGGCTTCTTAATCACCCTTGTCCTCTGTCCAGGAGTTGCAAGTAGTTTCTGGTGTTTGTAGTATGCTGGAGGCCGTGGACAGCGCTGACCGTAGGGGTGGGCTGTGATGCGGTAGGCACGTGGCCGGGTAAACCGGGCACCCGTTTGGTGTCACGGAACCCTGTACACATCGTTTGGGGCTGTGAGCAAAACTCCGGCCGGATCTCCTCATGGATGGAACCCGAATAGGCGATAAACCTGGACTAGAGACTTGAGTGTTTAGGCAGGCCGTGGCCGACACCCACGTTGGGCTTCCGCTTGAAGGTTGC
>NW_021237333.1:0-1451 GCF_002162155.2 Triticum dicoccoides | reverse complement strand
GGGGGGGGGACACGGAGCGAGGGGGAAATGCTAGTTTTGGGGGCGAATCGGGTTTTTGACGAAAATTGAACTGCCAACGTCATGGGTTTAACAGTGACGGTCGTATGATAGCGCCCACTACCCGAAGAGCGAGAAGCTGTGGCGGGCCGTCTGGCGCACCCGCCACTGCTAAGATGACCTCCTTTTGTAGGGTACCACAGTTCCAGCTGTGGCGGGGCTGACGGTTTGCCTGCCACTATTGGCTTACTGAGCAGTCGCGATCAGTAATGATTGCCCGCCACTATTAGGTTTCATCACGCAGCCAAATTTCAAAAGGCTTACCGGTGGCGGATGCTGTTTTCTGCCCGCCACTGCTTCCTAAGTGGCAGTCAAATGTTAATACTCGCCACTGCTTTGTTTCCAAATTAGCTGCGGCGGGTTACACGCTGTGTCCGTCATTCATTTGAGTTCACCTATGAGCCCTTTTCCATTAGTGAGCACCAAAAGAATGGTGTCAGAAAGCTTGAAATAAATTCAGAAAAATGTGAGCACATGTACCAAGTCTAAGATTTGAACTTAGGTGGGCAGATTCCACCACAAGAACCTAATCATCTAACCAATGTTGAGCTTGCGACACCACTCCCATATTTGTTCTCTCCCTATGCCTCCTAATCACACACGTTTGTTGATATTGTATTGATTGTGTGCCCATCATCCCCTGTGTTTACGTGTATTGAAACCTATTTATTAGATGAAAATGTTCAAGACATAGTTATGTGGAAGCGTGAAGCAAGGATGAATGAGATATGATGGACTTTCCTGCATGTTCATGCGGAGATGGGGTGAGATATATAGGAGAAAAGTGATGTTTGGACACGTGAAGGTAGGTGGAATAAGATGCACTGGGTACAGGTGGCGGCACGGTTTATGTATGAACTGGCTAAGCAAATTTTTTTGTTGATTGTCTACACTTGGGTACACCTAGTAGTAAATGCAGTAATGTGGTGATACAAAGACTGGGTAGATGATGCTCCGATGAGATTGGACAGAAACAATGCACATTGTGCCCAGGTTCAGACCATCGATGCAGGTCTACCTTGTGATGATCGTCTTACAATGCCAAGATGGTTCCAATCATGTTTGTGTGTATATGAAACCAAACACGATCCACTAGAGGTTCTTTTTTTAAACGAAAAATATATTAATATCACGAAGATACTAATTACACCTAATCTCTACACTTACAAGATGTCACATGACATCCAGGATACACACAGCCAAAGAAGTAAAACAAAAAAAGAGAAAGCACAAACAAAGGTCCCGCCACAGCGATCAAGTCCTCTTAGCAGTAGCACACCAACCACCACCAAATACAACACCCAGAAAACATAAGAGGTCTCCAAAAGCAACGTCTTCAAGAAAGGAACAGTGCACAAGCGCCTTGCCCGATCCAAGATCTTAGGTTTTCAGCC
>NW_021237332.1:0-390 GCF_002162155.2 Triticum dicoccoides | reverse complement strand
ATTTTTAAGATTTTCAAAAAGAAAAAGTATTTGGAAAATACCTTTAGTCGCGGTTGGCCTGCCCAACCGCGACTAAAGGTGGTTGCGCGCGGGAACGAAAAACCCGCCAAAAAAGTCCTTTAGTCGCGGGTCGCCTCCCCAACCGCGACTAAAGGTTACCCTTTAGTCGCGGGTCGCCTCCCCAACCGCGAGTAAAGTTTCCCTTTAGTTGCGGCTCGCCTCCCCAACCGCGACTAAAGGCCCTTTAGTCGCGGGTCGCCTCCCCAACCGCGACTAAAGGGGGGGGGCTATAAATACAACCGCCCGACCCGTCGCCTCCATTTCTCTGCTCGTTCTCTACCGCGCCGAAGGCCTGCCGCCCTCGCCCTCGACGCCGCCCGCCGTCGACCT
>NW_021237331.1:0-938 GCF_002162155.2 Triticum dicoccoides | reverse complement strand
GAAGAACCGGGACACAATCGCTGTAGTTCTCCTAGCGCTACCTTAGCCTATATTGCGGAACGTAAGGTACCAAAACATGGGATCCGGGCAAACCCAACTAATGACCCAAGCCATGATTCCGAGCTGATGCATATAATGCTATAAGTTCGGGGTGCCGAGTAACCGAGAAGGTGGTCGGACTTTGTTGCCATAGTGCGGGTGCAATGAAGCCCCTGGCGTTTTAAGGCATGACACGATGTTTCGGATGCCGTGCTGACAAAATGTCATTGAGAAATGAGAGCAGGTAAACGTCAAATGACTCTACATGTTGTATTCAAGTAATACGGCTATGCGTATGAGTACGATGCATGTTATAAAAGAGAGGCATGACGACAGAACCTGTTGGGACTGGGTGGTAGGGGGCTGTGCACAAATCCAAAGTAGTATCCGGATTGTATTTGGGTGGGATGAAGGTACCCCCTTTGTGCGTCCAAGCTGATTCCATGTCGTCGGTCCAATATTGTGTGAAGGCAAACCTGCAAAAAATGCTAAAGGTGTGTGCGTGCCGCACAGTGGCTGAGCCGTGGGATGTGGACCGTCCAGTTTATGCCGGAGGGTCTGTTTGAACCCTGATCAGGCTGAGGTATGGTGAAGTAGTTCGGACTCCCTTATCGGTGTCCGGGAGTTTGGCTGTCGAATCAAGGTTCGACTGAAAAAGCCGCGACTTGCTGCTTCTATTACTAAGATGGCCAAATACTTTTCGGCGCCGAGGTGAAGTTTGGTCTTGCCCGTAATTGTGACTACATTACGTGGGTCTGGTGTTTTAAAGTTGCCGTAGGCATTGTGTTATAATGCATTGAGTCGTAGTTTACCTTGCCAGTGCTGAATAGCCACTGCCTAGAGGTGTAATGTCGAAGATTTGTTCTTCGGTATGGCAATCTTTCGGTGATCCGAAGACC
>NW_021237330.1:0-588 GCF_002162155.2 Triticum dicoccoides | reverse complement strand
AAAAAAAGGTCCGCGGCCGATCATGCCATCGGCCATGTCTCATGCCGGCACAATGCCAGCGCCGGCATACAATGTCGACTTTAGAAAATATCACCACAGTCATGCTGGCGCACTCTCCAGTCGGCCGGCACACATGCCAGCACACAAAAAATGGGTTGGGACTTGAGTTCGACCACGCCATCGCGGCTCCCGTGGTCATGCCAGCACACCTGCCGTCATGCAAAAAAGATGGCGCTCGCCGCGATAGATCACTCGTCGTCGAAGTTGAGCATCTCGGCCTGCATCTTTGCTACCTCTTAAGCATGTGTTGGTTTTCCCTTGAAGAGGAAAAGGTGATGCAGCAAAGTAGCGTAAGTATTTCCCTCAGTTTTTGAGAACCAAGGTATCAATCCAGTAAGAGGCTCCTCCCAAGTCCCACGCGCATACACAAACAAACAAGAACCTCGCAACCAACGCGATAAAGGGGTTGTCAATCCCTTCACGGTAACTTGCAAAAGTGAGATCTGATAGAGATAATAAGATAAGATAAATATTTTTGGTATTTTTATGATATAGATCAGAAAATAAAAGATGCAAATAAAAGTAGAT
>NW_021237329.1:0-1513 GCF_002162155.2 Triticum dicoccoides | reverse complement strand
TACCTCCTACATACAAATATCTATGTCAGCTTGATGGGCATAATTTGTCATAAACATGAAATGCAACAAATAGTTTTAAAAGAGAATATACCACATCCAAATCATAACAAGGACGAGGGCCGACGGGGACGGATATCAAAACCATGGCACTATGTATAACAAACAACGTACGGGTAAGATAATTATACGAGTAACTATATATCCAAATCACACAAACATCAATTTTTTATACGGGTAAGATAATTATACGGCTCACCACAAGGTGGTGCCGGCGACAGGACGGTGCGGGCGACCGACGGTGGTTACGACGGAGATTTAGAATGCACTAAGTAAACCACACCTACATATGCAAACTAAGTGTTATTTTGACCTCAATTTGCATATAAATCAAATACTACCACATATAATTCCTCCCAAATTACTAAAACCCACAATTAATCACTATATAAACCAAGGCAAGAGCTAATCTAGCAAGGAGAGATGAAAGGACAAAGTTGCTAACCTTTATGATCATTTAAATGGATGGTGGCCTGCAAATCTTGATAAATTTTGGGCAATTTTTGTGATGAACTCGAGAGGAAGAAGGAAAAAACAGAGGAGAGGGAGAGGGAAAAGGGGGAAGAACAGAGTGCGGGTGGATGAAGGGTTTATATAGGACAACCTTTAGTACCGGTTCGTGCCACGAACCGGTACTAAAGGTGCTGGAGGGGCCCCACCCTGACAACATCCTGCCACCACTTTCTTTAGTATCGGTTCGTGGCACGAACCGGTGCTAAAGGTTCACCACGAATCGGTACTAAAGAGCTCCTCCCGCCTAGCCGTTGGAACCGGCACTAATGGACACATTAGTGTTGGTTCTGTTACAAACCGGGACTAATGTATTGCACATTTGACTTTTTTTTACTAAAGATGTATATCTGTATTTATTTTCAGAATTTTTTTAAATGTAAAAATATGAATTTGGAGGCCTCATTGGAGGCCGAGCTCCAAAAGGGATTTACGCCTGCGGAGTCAACATATTTTCCATAAACCACTGTAGAATATTACCTATTGGTCTTTGAGTGCACTGGTCTCTGGCCCACAGCACCAGTGTATAGTACGTGTGCATGTGCTCTTGATCGACCGGTAGGTTATCGCTGCCATTCCGGCCAAGTACATACAATCTAATCCGAACTCATGTCGATATCAGTTCGATGCATGCCATGCCAAGCCATGACATGCAAAATGCCGATTGGATTCGATATGTATGTTCGGTGGACCGGTGGTTGGGAACCTGTCTCTACCGGCGTACTAGCGCTAGACTAGAGTACTATTCTACCGTAGAGTTTATATGCGCTGTTCTGCGCTTCTCTACTTCTCTCTGTGTCGTCCACTACGCACGTAGGGGCCCTTGCCCAAAAGTCCGACCATGCCCAAAAGTCGTCCACTTGTCTTGTACAGAGGAGGATCTTCAGGATTGCCTCCGCATCAGCGGGAACAAAGACTTGGCGTACTACCTCCTCTCTCCAACATG
>NW_021237328.1:0-427 GCF_002162155.2 Triticum dicoccoides | reverse complement strand
TTTGCTCACAGCACTAGCGCCACTTTTTTGACCCGCTCTATTGCTAAATTTATATGTATAAGGTTTTCCCTAGTAGTGCTCGTACGGTTTGCTTCTTCAACCTGCACCGTCCGGTGAGCTTTCAGCTTTCTCTGATGCCGATTGGGCTGGGAGTCCTAATGACAGACAATCTACGCGCGCGCGGGGGGTGGGGGGGGGTATGCAGTCTTCTCTGGTCCCAATTTGATCACCTGCAATGCTCGCAAACAAGGTACTGTGTCTCGCAGTAGTACTGAAGCTGAGTACAACACGGTTGCTAATGCCATAACTGAGATCATATTAGTACAGTCCTTAAAGAGAGAGTTGGGAGTCTCTCAAGCTCAGCCGTCGGTCCTTTGGTGTGACAACATTGGTGCTACATGCCTGTCATCTAATCCAGTATTTCATG
>NW_021237327.1:0-696 GCF_002162155.2 Triticum dicoccoides | reverse complement strand
GCAAGTCTCTTGGCCGTCCTGGCATTGACCCCAGGATGGCTGCAAAGAAGAAGAAGCTCTCTATTGCCCAAGCTGCGCCTTCAAGTCAAGAAGCACCTCGAATTATCTTCCCAAGCAGCATGACTGGCTCGAAGCCAAAGGTCCTGTCAACCACTTTAGAACAGAAGAAGACGAGGGCTGCCGAGGCTGAAGCCAGAAAGAGGAAGAATACTGAAGCCTCTGATGCCGCTCCCTCCAAGAAGAAGCGCAAAACCAAGAAGAATAGGGCTGCTCCCACAGAGCCCTTGGTTGTTGAACCTATCTCAGTGTTTCGCCCTGCGTCTGAACATCAAGAAAGACGGATGATAGTTCATGAGCCTGCTCCCACAGAGGCTCATGAAGCTGAAGATATTCCAGCAGCTGAACCCACCGCTGTTGAAGACATTGGTCAAGATGACAATGTTGAAGATGATGAAGTTCTTCCTCAAATTGAACACAACGTGGTATCATCGCCTGTTCTCACGAACAACGAACTCATCAGCATTGGTTGTCCTCTGGCGCCAATTGCTCAGGATGCATCGTGGGCTGATCACCCACAACAACAAGACTCCCCAAGTACTCCCCAACAACAACCACAAGCTACACCACCCGTGCAAGAAGAAGAAGAAGACTTTGAGGCCCAGCCAACTCCATCTCCAAAGGCATTGCCAACATTTC
>NW_021237326.1:0-530 GCF_002162155.2 Triticum dicoccoides | reverse complement strand
AGGTGGTTGTTTCATGTAGACCTCTTCTTCCAGAACACCATGGAGGAACGCGTTCCGTACATCTACCTGACGTAGACTCTACCCATGGACACAGCAATGGACAAAACAAGACGAATAGTAGCAGCTTTTACAACTGCACTAAACGTGTCCTCATAGTCAATACCATACCGTTGTTTAAAGCCCTTTGCAACAAGTCTGACTTTGTAACGGTTAATGGTTCCATCAGATTTTCTTTTTATCCTAAAGACCCACTTACAGTCAATAAGATTTTTACCTCATTGTGAAGGAACCAAGTGCCATGTTCTGTTTTTCTTAAGTGCCATGATTTCATCTTGCATTGCTTTTCTCCAACGTGCATCACCCAAAGCTTCTTCAAGAGTATTGGGTTCCCCTGGTTCACCTGTAGAACACACCAGCCCATATTTTGTAACATGTTTATAATCAATAGGTTTAATTACCCCTTGTTGTAGTCGTGTTCGACACGGAGTAGCAACAGAGATTTCTGTAGAAGGCTCCGGCATAGAAGATCC
>NW_021237325.1:0-1303 GCF_002162155.2 Triticum dicoccoides | reverse complement strand
ACCGATCGAATTGCTAAAAACAATTCTGCCTTCGCTGGTGCCGCGGGGGTTGAAGAGCGCGAACATATCAAGACCGCCACCAGAGGGAGTTGTTGTGAACTTGATGCCTGGGTCCGGCAGCTGCAGGGACTGCATCACTGGAAAATAATCCTTATTCTTTGCTGCTTCATCTGCTGCTTCAAGTGCTGCCTTTGCTGACGGGTAGAAGAGATGATTGTAAGGATTGATCCGGCGCACCGAATAAACGCCTTCGACCCAGTTATGCATCACCAGATTGACAAAGCGCCTGTTCATCCTCGTCGTTGCTGGTCTCCCAACCAAACCAAAAGAACACCCTGTCTGATAATAAAATGAGATAAACTAAGTAAACAAATTGGCCAGATTCGCTTTAAAGATGGAGACTTTCGCCGGATAATACCTGAACTTGACTTGATGATCAACAGAACTTCACGCAAGGTCTTGTGCGGGTGGGGAGGTAGAGCTTGCGCGGCGATTTGGTCAAGGTCTTGTGCGGGTGGCGAGGGACTTGGGCGGCGGCGGGCACCGGGATGGGAGCTAGGTTAGGTTTTGCTCCTCGTTCTCGTCCTATTTACAAGAAGATTCCCGCATGGTTGGGCTACGGGCCGAACAACTCTTCACACAAAAGGCCCCGGAGGCCTATTGAGGTATCGCTGGGCTGGATCGGCAACACAGCGCGCGAACTCCCCGGAGGCCTATTGAGGTATCGCTGGGCTGGATCGGCAACACAGCGGGCGAACTCGGCGCCTTGCTTGACTCGAGAGACTAACAACAGTGCTATATTCCCTCAAATAAACCAACGACATTTTGATGAATAAAGAAACGTAGTTTCCCTAAAAAAACACTGCTATGTATTCCCTCAAATTAAAAAAATCCAATGCTATACATTCCCTAAAAAAACTAATGCTATATATTGTTTTGTTTTTTTAGTCTATGATATATATTGTCTATAGCAACCGTTAATCATAGTGCGCCCACAGTACGCGACATTCTCGTTACCGTTCGTTGTGCCACGTAGTGCAACCCTCGAATGCTATTTATCACATTCAGCGATCGGTGTGGGGTCGCATCGCGTCGAGGGAACAGTGATGGGCCGGGCCATTTTGACGTACGAATTGTTGAAAAAACTGGGAACACAAGGGAGATTGAACCCTGGTCTCCAGGGTGACGACCGGTGCTCCGTCCGCGTGGCGTTTTCTCCTCTTTTTTTTCTTTTTTTCTTTTCTTTCTTTTCTTTTCTTCTTCTTCTTCTCCGGGATTTTTCATTTGTTTCCCCCTTTTTTTC
>NW_021237324.1:0-998 GCF_002162155.2 Triticum dicoccoides | reverse complement strand
CCCCCCAAAAAAAGGAAAGGCCAAAGAAAAAAAAGGCCAAAGAAAAAAAGAAAAAAAAGAAAAAAAGAAAAGCGGGCAATGTTACTATCTTTTTTCCACACTTGTGCTTCAAAGTAGCACCATGTTCTTCATATAGTGAGTCTCATATGTTGTCACTTTCATATACCAGTGGGAATTTTTCATTATAGAACTTGGCTTGTATATTCCTATGATGGGCTTCCTCAAATGCCCTAGGTCTTCGTGAGCAAGCAAGTTGGATGCACACCCACTAGTTTTCTTTTGTTGAGTTTTCATTCATTTATAGATCTAGTGCATCCGTTGCATGGCAATCCCTACTCCTCATGTTGACATCAATTGATGGGCATCTCCATAGCCCATTGATTATCCTCATCAATGTGAGACTTTCTCCTTTTTGTCTTCTCCACACAATCCCCATCATTATTATATTCCACCCATGGTGCTATATCCATGGCTCACGCTCATGTATTGCGTGAAGGTTGAAAAAGTTTGAGATTATTTAAGTACGAAACAATTGCTTGGCTTGTCATCGGGGGTGTAGAATTTGGGAACATTTTTTTGTAACAAAAATGAAGCACAACCTAACTATATGATTTTGTAGGTGTGAACTTTCTTTAGCCATGTTATTTTGAGAAGACATGATTACTTTTATTAGTATGCTTGAAGTATTATTATTTCTTTTGTCAATATGAACTTTTATTTTGAATCATTTGGTTCTGAACATTCATGCCACAATAAAGAGAAATACATTGAGAATTATGCTAGGTAGCATTCCACATCAAAAATTCTGTTTTTATCATTAACCTACTCGAGGACGAGCAGGAATTAAGCTTGGGGATGCTTGATACGTCACCAACGTATCTATAATTTTTGATTGTTCCATGCTATTATATTACCTGTTTTGGATGTTTATGGGCTTTACTTTACACTTTTATATCATTTTTGGGACTAACCTACTAACCGGAGGCCCAGCCCGTATT
>NW_021237323.1:0-1442 GCF_002162155.2 Triticum dicoccoides | reverse complement strand
AACCCAGGGTGGACCAAAGCCCTCTTTTCTACTAGTGCTTGCACAGGGTCAATGACTCTTGGCTTGTTTTTTTACTTATTTATAGCCGTTGTTTTACCATGGATGAGATCTTAATCATACCAACAGTCATTTCACGATCTTCCTAAGATGAACAGTCATTGTTTTCTAGCACACATGGCTTCTTTCTTCACCACATGCCTTTGTTCCTGCATCACACGTTGCCCACCTTATCCACCCAGAGACATCGGAGCTATGAGAGATGGCAAGGCAAGCAAAGTCCTGGGGTTCGCACAATCCAACGGTCGTAGGAGGCTGATTCCAAGGCTAGCGACCTGGCTGATCTTGGTAGCCGCTCAACCAATTAAAGCCTAGCGTGCAGCTATGCACAATATATTTTGCATTAGCGTAGACTTGCAGTATGTCAATAAAACTAGTGGAGTCGAATAGGCACCCTAGTGCCATTCCAAAGATGAATCTAGGGGTCAACCCTATCACAGCCGCTGGCCTTCCATGTCCATTCTCCTTCCATTACTGTTGTTGGCCTATGCCAAAGTGGCGGTATGCTCTACTACCAATGGGTGGTGTGGGTCCCCTCTGTTCACCGACGGGGGCGACAACAATTTGTGTCTTGGTGGCGGTGTTTTGAAGTGCTGGCTATTGTGTAAATTCATGTTGCCATGAAAATCGTTCCTTTCTTGCCAACATAATTTTGACCTTCTTTCTATACATTTGCCTACGTGCTTTGTGATGTCTATAATGGCTAACTATAGAATAATATTGCCCGGTAAAATCTATCTATGTGCTTTGAGATAGATAATACTTGTTAATTACAGGTAATTGCCTGTTTCCCTTTGTGTTAGTTTAGATTGTGTTAGTTTAGATTGATCATAGGATAATTATGCTTGGTGATAATAAATGGGTTTGAATTATGGGTTTGTTTAGATTATTTCTTGCAAATGGTTATCTCTACTTGGCCTTCTTGATGATTATCGTTACTACTCCTGACTCCTTAGGAAACTTCCTAAATGCTAGGGGATAACATTGAGGTTAACTCTATTAAATTGGAAGACACACTCACTGACCATGTGAGATCTCTTGATTCCACTGCTGATCCAGGGCCATACAATCTTGAGATGGAACTTGTGTATGTGCACAAGCATGAGGAATTATACTTGTGGCAGCATGGCCATCCTAATTTGGTTCTTAAACACGATACCAATCAGAGTTAGTTCCATGCTCTTTTCTACACTATCATTGGACTCCCTAATGGCAAGTAAGTTTCAGTGATCCCAACGCCATCATGTCCCGTATTTATGAATTATGTTCGCATTAACTAATTCGGTCTTACTACTTTCTACTTATGCTTGGGGGGCGGAGCAGCACACCTCTAACGAGGATAACACATCCTTAATGGTACAACTATTCAGGGATATCACACACAT
>NW_021237322.1:0-424 GCF_002162155.2 Triticum dicoccoides | reverse complement strand
GGACGGAGAATTATTTTGGAATATTTGGGATTTTCCGAAGGAAGAATCAACGCGAAACAGTGTCGAAGGTGGCCCCGAGACAGGGGGGCGCGCCCTCCCCCCCTTGGGCGCGCCTGGCACCCTCGTGGGCCACCCGTAAGGCAGTTGATGCCCTTCTTTTGCCGCAAGAAAGCTAATTTTATGAGAAAAATCTGGGCAAAAGATTCACCCCAATCGGAGTTACGGATCTCCGGATATAAAAGAAACGGTGAAGGGGCAGAATCTAGGAACGCGGAAACAAAGAGAGACAGAGAGATAGATCCAATCTCAGAGGGGCTCTCACCCCTCCTACGCCATGGGAGCCAAGGACCAGAGGGGAAACCCTTCTCCCATCTAGGGAGGAGGTCAAGGAAGAAGGAGAACAAGGGGGGCTCTCTCCCCCTTG
>NW_021237321.1:0-1966 GCF_002162155.2 Triticum dicoccoides | reverse complement strand
ACCCTCCCCCACCGACGCCTCGCCAAGCCCGACGCCTCCCGTCGTCATCATCGGCACCAGGCGCCGCCTCGCGTGCGCTGCCCCGCCGCCGAGCTCCGTCGCCGGATCTGCACCAGCCCGCCGCCCGTCTCCGGCTCACCTCCCCTCTCGCTCCTCTTCCCCGACCCGATCTGGATCGGGAAGGGGCAACGAGCCCGACGCCGCCCTGCCTCTGAAGCCGCAAGACCTCGCCGCCACACCGCCCTGAAGTCACCCCGCCTCCCTGACGCCGCGTCGCCGGACCGCCCGTCTTCGTCCTCCTCCACGACCGGCCTCCTCACGCCTCGTCGCCCCCTCTCCCCATCAACGCTGGTGAGGCCCCGGGCCTCTCCCCTTCTCTGCCTCGCCTCTCGCTCGCGGTCACCGCACGTTAGACCGCCCACGCGTGCGCCTGCGGTGAGCACGCGCTCACCGCGCCCTCTGCGCCGTCCTCGCCGTCCGCCGCATCCGCCGTGGCCCGCTCCCTTCCATGGCCGGCGTCGTGCCCCGCCATGGCTGCCGGCAAGGCACCCCCCGGGTCCAGGCGACCCGGCGCCCGCAACCGCGCCCGTTCGGGCGACAACCATCGCCCCGGCGCCCAAAACCCGTTAAGGCCCCCTGTGCCTATGACAGGGGGGCCCACGACCAGAACGTTTTTTTTAACAAAAAAAGAAAAATAAATAATAAATATAATAATTAAAATGTTAATTAATTAATTAGAGAATTAATTAAATCGGATTAGATTAACCTAATCATTTAGCTAAAGCTAATTAGCCCTATTTAATTACTATGAGCCTATGACATATGGGCCCCATGCCCCCCCCCAAAAAAAAGGAATTATAATAATTAATTAATTTAATTAATTCTGTTTAGTTAACCTAAACCTAATTAGGCTAATTAATTCTGATAATGAGATAGCAGTCAATGACCGACGGGCCCCACCCACCAGTTGACTGGTCAACGGTCAGAGTTGACCGCTGACATCATGCTGACATCATGCTGATGTCATAATTGTATTTCTTAAATTAATTAATTCTGTTAGTCCTAAAAATGATTTAAATCTTTAATAATTAATATAAAATAAACCGTAATTCGGATGAAAAAACTTTGTACATGAAAGTTGCTCAGAACGACGAGGCGAACCCGGATACGCAGCCCGTTCGTCCACCACACACCTCTAACATACCAAACACGCAACTTTCCCCCTCCGGCTCCTCTGCCCGAAAACACGAAACACCGGGAATACTTTCCCGGATGATTCCCCCCTTAACCAGTACCACCTCATACCGCGTTAGAACACGTCTAGCTCTGCTTGTTATCCTGTTATGCACTTGCTTGCTATGTATTTACTATTTCTCCCCCCTTTTCTCTCCGGTAGACTACGAGACCGACGCTGCTGTTGACCAGTTCGACTACAGAGTTGACGACCCTCTCTCTTGCCAGAGCAACCAGGCAAGCCCCCCCTTGATCACCAGATATCGCCTATTCTCCTCTATACTGCTTGCATTAGAGTAGTGTAGCATGTTACTGCTTTCGTTAACCCTATTCTGATGCATAGCCTGACATTGTCGCTACATCTGTTGATACCTTACCTGCAATCCTAAATGCTTAGTATAGGATGCTAGTTTATCATCATTGGCCCTACATTCTTGTCAGTCTGCCTTGCTATACTATCGGGCCGTGATCACTTGGGAGGTGATCACGGGTATATACTATACATACATACATACTATACAGATGGTGACTAAAGTCGGGTCAGCTCATTGAGTACCCGCAAGTGCTTCTGACGAGGGGGCTGAAAGGACAGGTGGCTCCATCCCGGTAGAGGTGGGCCTGGGTTCCCGACGGCCCTCGACTGTTACTTTGTGGCGGAGCGACAGGGCAGGTTGAGACCACCTAGGAGACAGGTGGGCCTGGCCCTGTTCGGCGTTCGCGGATACTTAACACG
>NW_021237320.1:0-444 GCF_002162155.2 Triticum dicoccoides | reverse complement strand
CTTATTTGTCTGCCTTGAAAGGTTACTGAGAGCGGGCCAATCATTGATGGTTACAAACAACAACATGTGCAGGTTAAATTCCTCTTGTTTGTGCTCATCAAACACACGTACACCGTTTCCATTTCACAACTGTAAAAGTTCTTCAACTAATGGCCTTAGGTACACATCAATGTCATTGCCGGGGTGATTAGGGCCTTGGATGAGAATTGGCATCATAATGAACTTCCTCTTCATGCACATCCAAGGAGGAAGGTTATACATACATAGAGTCACGGGCCAGGTGCTGTGATTGCTGCTCTGCTCCCCGAAAGGATTAATACCATCCGCGCTTAAACCAAACCATACGTTCCTTGGGTCACCTGCACACTCAGCCCAGTACTTTCTCTCGATTTTTCTCCACTACGACCCGTCAGCGGGTGCTCTCAACTTTCCGTCTTTCTTACG
>NW_021237319.1:0-1225 GCF_002162155.2 Triticum dicoccoides | reverse complement strand
GCCAAAACGGTGAGTGTTGATGAATGATACGTGAGCGCACCTAGGGGTTCAGCAACTATAAAAATCGCCCGGGACCCGAAAACGGTGACTAGTAGTCCACAAAACAGGCCAGAATAGGCCAAAACGGCGAGTGTTAGTGTCATGAACGTAAGCGCACCTTGGGGTACATCAGCCAAGTAAATCGCTTCGGGACCCCATAACGGTGAGTAATAATCCACGAATCGGGCCAGAATCGGCCAAAACTGCGAGTGTTAATAACCTGCACGTAAGCGCACATTGGGGTTCAGTAACCATGAAAATCGTTCCGAAACCCCAAATCGATGTGTAATAGCCCATGAAACAGGACAAAATCGTCCAAAATTGCAAGTGTTGAAGAATGACACATAAGCACACCTTGGGCTTCAGCAACCATAAAAATTGCTCCGAGATCCCAAAATGGTGAGTAATAGTCCACGAAACAGGCTACAATCAGCCAAAATAGCGAGTGTTAATGACGTACACGTAAGCGCACCTCGGGGTTCAGTAACCGTGGAAATTGCTGCTTACCCCAAAACGATGAGTAATAGTCCATGAAATAGGTCAGAATCGGCCAAAACGGTGAGTGTTGATGAATGATACGTGAGCGCACCTAGGGGTTCAGCAACTATAAAAATCGCCCGGGACCCGAAAACGGTGACTAGTAGTCCACAAAACAGGCCAGAATAGGCCAAAACGGCGAGTGTTAGTGTCATGAACGTAAGCGCACCTTGGGGTACATCAGCCAAGTAAATCGCTTCGGGACCCCATAACGGTGAGTAATAATCCACGAATCGGGCCAGAATCGGCCAAAACTGCGAGTGTTAATAACCTGCACGTAAGCGCACATTGGGGTTCAGTAACCATGAAAATCGCTCTGAAACCCCAAATCGATGTGTAATAGCCCATGAAACAGGACAAAATCGTCCAAAATTGCAAGTGTTGAAGAACGACACATAAGCACACCATGGGCTTCAGCAACCATAAAAATTGCTCCGAGACCCCAAAATGGTGAGTAATAGTCCACGAAACAGGCTACAATCAGCCAAAATAGCGAGTGTTAATGACGTACACGTAAGCGCACCTCGGGGTTCAGTAACCGTGGAAATTCCTCCTTACCCCAAAACGATGAGTAATAGTCCATGAAATAGGTCAGAATCGGCCAAAACGGTGAGTGTTGATGAATGATGCGTGAGCGCACCTAGGGGTT
>NW_021237318.1:0-2642 GCF_002162155.2 Triticum dicoccoides | reverse complement strand
AAAAAAAAGGAATTTGACCGAACGAATAGATGCTGATGCCTGCGATGAATAAACTAACTCAGGCTATGAATTCATCATATAAGTCTAACAAGATGTGTATGTTTACTAATCATCCATTTGCATAATGGGCGGCGCTACTTTATGCAGCCTGCATTGCACTCCTGTGTGTTGATTAGTAGGCACCAGTATGCACCCATGTCTGCCCAGCCTGTACACACACACTATGTCTGAGCTGGGGGGTCTGTGCGGGTGCAGTACTTGAACACACTGCTCGTTTCATCAGCGTTGGCAAAATGCTGACATGGGAATTTTTCGCTCTCTCCCGTTGTTTATATGATGATGCAGAGGATGTTTTCGTCACATTTTACTACTAGGTGGTAAATGTATCGTTTGATTTTCATAGAACAGCTGCGCGTGGCGCTAGCTCATGCTACACAACAAGAATTTTGAGCCAAAATTTAGACGTTCAATTCAATTGGTGTACAAAAAGACAGACCCTGTCTTGGCTGTTGCACTCGCGCCCTCTGAATGACGCGGCCGTGGAGTACCTACACACCGTGCATTATCTCGTTGCCGTTGAAAGCAACAGAATTGTTCACATGCAGAGCCAAGACTCTGGTGTCGTAAAGTTAGCTGAAAAAGCAACCTAAGGCACAGAAAGAAAAAAGACAGTTTGGGCATATAAATACTGTGAAAATGTTTGTTCAGAAAACAAAAGGATCCAAGCTTGCGGGCATATAAACCCCTACGCCTGGTTTCCACGCATACCCCGGTTTTGTATAACCAAGCGGGTATTCGGACACACACCGGACTATAGGATCCGGGGGCTGAAGCGAAAGGGTCCGCCATGACAAATGATTTTAATCTGGCTAGGGGCTATTTACGTCCATTGAATTACACAGTCACTTGGACTGACTATATTCCTCCCTATACCATCCAATAGGCTATCTAGCTTACAATCCTGTTGAGAATACTTTGCGGCTAACGCCACCTGGTCATATACCAGACTCACGGGAATTTCTTGCCCATTTGGCCCTACCGGTTTGACTTCGGCCATATGGTTCGGGTCCAGCTTGGTGTAGCGCGTCTTCACCATAGCCCATGCTTCCCTTGCACCCTGCCGGCAGGCTGACATCTTCCACAGTCTGAAGCACCGATGTGCTCCTTGAAGCATGTCCACAAGCTCCCCCATGCCATTCGGTAGGAAGCTTGATGGCCACAAGGCCTGCGCAACGCCCTGCATCGCCTGCCGAGCTCGCTCGTGTAGCTGTGAGAGGTCTTGTAGTAAATCGCCTGCAGATGCGGGCATCTCCTCCTCAGGGCGACCCGTCAGCATTCCTACAAGCAAAACTCTTTCAATATACTTCCTCGCCGAACTATGCTACAGTTCGTCTAGGCACTTACCATAAATTCTGCGGTGAAGCCTTTTTGTTCTCCTTCATGGAGTCCGCCAGCTGCGCACGGACGTCTTTCAATTCCACGTCCAGCCGAACATTGGCATCTTGGAGAGTATTCTTCTCCTGCCTCACTTGCGTAAGAATGCGCTCGCCAGCCTTTAGTTGCCCTTGGAGATGCGACTCAACATCCCTCCCGCCCTCTGGATTTACTCCGGGGTTATCTGCAGAATTCTCTGTTAAACTCGTCATACCAGACAGTTGCTAACTGGTACATTTTTGTACAATCGAGATAAATGTTACCAGATGAGGCCTTCTGGGATTCCTCTAGCTTGGCAACCGTGGCCCTCAGTTGGGTCTTGCACTCCTCTAGCTCCCGAGACAATTGCTCATTCTTATCTATAAGAACCTGCGCATAAATTGATACTTAAAACCGTTGTTCCAACCGTTTCAAGTCTCAGGGGCTACTACTATACGTGCTTATCAAACTTTCTTACCCGTATATCTTTGGTATACTGGTCCGTCGCCCGGGCGAGCCCGCCTTGAGCAGTTCGAATGTATGCGTCACCCGAATTGAAAGCATTAAATGCCTCTTCGGAAGAGATGTTGTTGTGAAGCACGGCCCGTCGACGCCGTGATTCATGGTGCTCTCTACTTCGGAATTCATGGCAGAGAGCATGTCTGCGTCCTCTGTCGGAGGACTATACGGCATCGGCCCTACGTTTGCCTCCTCTCTCGAAGTCGGTTCTTGAGCTCGACTGGTGGAGGCGTGGTTTGCAGGGTCCCCGGATATAGTCCGGATACTCCTCTTCCTGCCAGGATGTAAAGGGCGCTGTTATACTTCAAATAACAATAATTACATGACAGGTTGTTTCCTTACCTCTATAGAGGCGTGTCGGCCCTAACCGCCTTCCTCTTGAGCCTGCCCAATCTGGACGCCTGTGGCTGACGGGTCCCTAGGGGCTCGGCCCTGCGCTCCGAACGTCGCCTCTGCAAAAACATGACACTTCAGGGATAAGGCGTGACATCAGGAAAGAGTCCTCTTCGAAGGATCGAGTCTTCGGCTTGGCTTACACGCGACGAAGGTAGCAGTCCGGGATAATCAGCAGTAATAGCCACTGAGGCGCCGTCACAGCTCGCCCGATAAAATATCCCGTCGACAAGCTCCACGGCCGCATCCGGGTCTTCTTTCAGTCCTGGATCTGGGGACCTTTCGGCGTCCTCTGGCTGCGGGGAAGGGCTGGAGAT
>NW_021237317.1:0-1378 GCF_002162155.2 Triticum dicoccoides | reverse complement strand
AGGCGCCATCTTGCCTGCTCGCGGCGTCCCCGGTGTTGGCTCTGGAGATGTTCGGCGTCTTCCTGGTTCGGCCGCACCTCTATGTCCTAGGCTCGGTGGGTTGAGCTGTGTGTTTTTTCTTCTTTGTTCGGCTGAGCACCCCTTGTCTCTCTGCTCAGGGTACCATGCCCACGCCTTCTCATGTATACGTTCGTGCCATGTGTTGTACCTTCTTATGTACTCATTCTGTTTCCTTCTATCAATGAATGATACACAAGCTTTGCGTATTCGAAAAAAAAATTATTACTTTTCACTCGAGTATGGCATGCTAAGCACCAACCTTTGCATAATTGCAGAGTATGGAGAAGGCTCCGTAGTCTCAACAACGGGTGATATTTGTAGTCTTGTCATATTGCTGCTTGAGATGTTTACCGGAAGCAGCCCAACAGAAGGCATGTTCAGAGATTCATTGGATCTGGATAAGTTTGTTGAGGATGCTCTTCAAGATAGGACCCTAGGGATAGCTGACCCAACAATGTGGCTGCATAGCGGAGAATGGGATAACACTACAAGTATTAGAATCCAAGAGTTATTGGTTACAGTTTCAGGCTTGGCATATCCTGCTCCAAGGCACAGCCTCGAGACCAAGCACTGACGAGGGATGCAGCGGCAGAGATGCCTACCTCAAGTTTATGAGGGAGCATGGAGCAGAAAGGGAAGCCTCGACTGGAGAAATTCAGAGCAGCGTTGAAAAAAAACAAGCTAGTACAAGACATGATCCTACAATATAAAAATGTTATGTAGTAAGAAAATTATGCATGTTCCAGTTAGTAATAGTTCTCAGAGCTATGTTGCTTTACAACTGTCTCAAATAAACGTGGTACCAAGCTGTTATGCAAATAATAGCACCGGCAGAGCTATGTTGTAGAGAGTTTCAAAAAACAATACACATGCTATTATCAAAAAGTGTACGCATGCAGGCAATATTGCTTCATGTTTCAGGTAAATCAGTAGACAAGAATTCGGACTGCACAAAAAGCATACCTCATATACATGTAGACAAAATTATATATGGAATCAGGTTACAACAAGTAAGATATATAGATTGTATGGAGTGAGCAAGCGGAACAGCAAGCAGCACGTACTCCCTCTGTAAACTAATATAAGAGCGTTTAAATTACTAAAATAGTGATCTAAACGCTCTTATGTTATTTTACGGAGGGAGTACTAGACAGTGTGGGAACACACGGGGCAGACAAAGAGCACACCCCAACGCCTCACGCGTCCACAATGCACCATGCACCGCCGCCACTGCTGCTCTCTTCATATAGAACTCAGTCTCTCCTAGCTCCTCTCTACCTTCCTCCAAATCACCCGACAACACTGTGAGATTCTGTAG
>NW_021237316.1:0-920 GCF_002162155.2 Triticum dicoccoides | reverse complement strand
GGGCTAATTGTAGGGGAACGTAGCAGAAAACAAAAATTTTCCTACGGTTTCACCAAGATCCATCTAGGAGTTCATCTAGCAACGAGTGATTAGATGCATCTACGTACCTTGTAGATCGCGAGCGGAAGCGTACAAAGAACGGGGATGAGGGAGTCGTACTCGACGTGATTCGAATCACCGAAGATCCTAGCACCGAACGGACGGCACCTCCGCGTTCAACACACGTACGGAACAGCCACGTCTCCTCCTTCTTGATCCAGCAAGGGGGGAAGGAGAGGTTGAGGGAGATGGCACCAGCAGCAGCACGACGGAGTGGTGATGATGGAGCTGCAGTACTCCGGCAAGGCTTCGCCAAGCACTATGGAGGAGGAGGAGGAGTTGGAGAGGGAGAAGGAGGCAACCAAAGGCATCTGTGAAAAGCCCTCCTTCCCCCACTATATATAGGAGGGCCTAGGGGGGCTGATGAGGATATCAATACAATTGTTACACCCACAGCCCCTGCTGCTATACATACTGGACCAATTACTAGAGCTCGTGCACGCCAACTAAATTACCATGTACTTTCGTTTCTTGGTAATGATTCTAATGTTCATGAGAATATGATGCTGCCTAAATTGGATACATTTGTTTTGCTTACAAATGAAGGGCCTAGCTTGGAGAAGGATGAACATTGGAGCAAGAACAAGCATGGAGATGATGGCATGCGCAAGGGGAACAAGAACGGAGTTACAAGTGATGATTTCAGGACTTTGAAGCCACCATAATGGGTGCATGAAGCCTTGGACGAAATATACAAGATGCCACTTCATAAATTTCGTCCCGAGGCTATTTTAGGTGCTGTGTCACCTTATTATTGGGTCAGGCCCATGTAATTTCGAAATACAAAAGTATAGGCTATTTTTAGAGTCCGTATGTGTGGG
>NW_021237315.1:0-396 GCF_002162155.2 Triticum dicoccoides | reverse complement strand
ACTTGATCTCGAAATACTACATGTTGATCCTCCAAGCACTAGAGGCAGTGAAAGCACATTAGAATTCAATGAGGCAAAGAATAAGAGTACATCACATTTAGAAGGTACAGTACATCAGAAATTGAAATATCAGGTGTAGCATCATGTCTTACAAGTTCTCTAATAAGACTTAATACAGAGGGCAACCTATCCACATTTGAATGATCCTTCTGTTCTGATTTACTTCCAGATGGTTCTTGCATGGCAGTATCACCATCTGAATCCAGATCGTCTTCCAGAAAGCCATTTCCATTCCTAGAAGACTTGCTTGTGTCTTTGTTAAGAACTCCAGCGATAGGAGCAACATATGACAAGTAATTGCCTACATGTCAGTCAGTTCAGAGAATTTAGGAGAAA
>NW_021237314.1:0-911 GCF_002162155.2 Triticum dicoccoides | reverse complement strand
GGGGGGGGGTCGTGACCCTGTTGGAAATATGCCCTAGAGGCAATAATAAAAGTGTTATTATTATATTTCTTTGTTCATGATAATAGTCTTTTATTCATGCTATAACTGTATTATCCGGAAATCGTAATACACGTGTGAATACATAGACCACAATATGTCCCTAGTGAGCCTCTAGTTGACTAGCTCGTTGTGATCAACAGATAGTCATGGTTTCCTGGCTATGGACATTGGATGTCGTTGATGACGGGATCACTTCATTAGGAGAACGATGTGATGGACAAGACCCAATCCTAAGCATAGCACAAAGATCGTGTAGTTCGTTTGCTAGAGCTTTGCCAATGTCAAGTATCTCTTCCTTTAAGCATGAGATCGTGTAACTCCTGGATACCGTAGGAGTGCTTTGGGTGTATCAAACGTCACAACGTAACTGGGTGACTATAAAGGTGCACTATAGGTATCTCCGAAAGTATCTATTGTTTTATGCGGATCGAGACTGGGATTTGTCACTCCGTGTAAACGGAGAGGTATCTCTGGGCCCACTCAGTAAGACATCATCATATGCGCAATGTGACCAAGGAGTTGATCACGGGATGATGTGTTACGGAACGAGTAAAGTGACTTGCCGGTAACGAGATTGAACAAGGTATCGGTATACCGACGATCGAATCTCGGGCAAGTAAAATACCGCTAGACAAAGGGAATTGTATACGGGATCGATTGAGTCCTTGACATCGTGGTTCATCCGATGAGATCATCGTGGAACATGTGGGAGCCAACATGGGTATCCAGATCCCGCTATTGGTTATTGACCGGAGAACGTCTCGGTCATGTCTGCATGTCTCCCGAACCCGTAGGGTCTACACACTTAAGGTTCGATGATGCTAGGGTTATAAAGGAAGCTTGTATGTGGT
>NW_021237313.1:0-1293 GCF_002162155.2 Triticum dicoccoides | reverse complement strand
AATCTGTTTGCTATGCTTTTGTGTGCAAAGAGGCATTATTTTCATTCGAGGACGTGCCTTCCTCTTTGCCTCCTGCTGTCACTAACATTTTGCAGGAGTTCGCTGACGTTTTTCCACAAGACGTGCCACCGGGATTACCGCCTATTCGAGGGATTGAGCATCAGATTGACTTAATTCCCGGTGCTTCACTGCCAAACCGTGCACCATACCGTACCAATCCAGAGGAGACGAAGGAGATTATGCGTCAAGTACAAGAGCTTCTCGACAAAGGTTATATACGCGAATCCCTTAGTCCTTGTGCTGTTCCTATTATTCTAGTGCCGAAAAAGGATGGTACATCACGTATGTGTGTTGATTGTAGAGGCATTAATAATATTACTATTCGTTATCATCATCCTATTCCTAGGCTAGATGATATGCTTGATGAATTGAGTGGCTCTACAATATTCTCCAAAGTTGATTTGCGTAGTGGCTACGATCAAATTCGTATGAAATTGGGAGATGAATGGAAAACAGCATTTAAAACTAAGTTTGGATTATATGAGTGGTTAGTCATGCCTTTTGGGTTAACTAATGCACCTAGTACTTTCATGAGATTAATGAACGAAGTTTTACGTGCTTTCATTGTACGATTTGTGGTAGTTTACTTTGATGACATATTGATTTATAGCAGATCTTTGGAAGAACATTTGGAACATTTACGTGTTGTTTTTATTGCTCTACGTGATGCACGTTTGTTTGGTAACCTTGGGAAGTGCACCTTTTGCACCGACCGAGTATCTTTTCTTGGCTATGTTGTTACTCCACAGGGAATTGAAGTTGATAAAGCCAAGATTGAAGCTATTGAGAGTAGGCCGCAGCCCAAAACGGTCACACAAGTGAGGAGTTTTCTTGGCCTCGCTGGATTCTATAGGCGTTTTGTGAGAGATTTCAGCACCATTGCTGCACCTCTCAATGAGCTTACAAAGAAAGATGTGCCTTTTCTTTGGGGTACTGCACAGGAAGAAGCCTTCACGGTATTGAAAGATAAGTTGACACATGCTCCTTTACTCCAACTTCCTGATTTTAATAAGACTTTTGAGCTTGAATGTGATGCTAGTGGAATTGGATTAGGAGGTGTGTTATTACAAGATGGCAAACCTGTTGCATACTTTTCTGAAAAATTGAGTGGGCCTAGTCTGAATTATTCTACTTATGATAAAGAATTATATGCTCTTGTTCGGACTTTAGAAACATGGCAACATTATTTATGGCCCAAAGAATTTGTTATACATTCTGATCATGAATCTTTGA
>NW_021237312.1:0-2836 GCF_002162155.2 Triticum dicoccoides | reverse complement strand
CTGGAACACCGACTAAAGAACCCATGCGAGAAAGAAGATTGCGGAGGAGAAGAAGAGGAAGATGGAGGAGGAGCAGAGGAAGCGGGACTATGAACGCCTTCAAGGCCTAGAAGCAAGTCAAGCGGAATTGGCAGTCAAATTCCAGCGGCAGCAGGAGCAGATCGACTCACTTACCCAGCAAAGGGGGTCTCAGTAGCTGCAACAGCTAGCGGATGATCCAACATTGGATAGCACCGCCCCATCCATGCCGAGAAGCAGCATGGGTTCCGCCCCGGACGACGTAATGCTGGATAGATACCCCGTGGATGACATCACGGAGAACACTAACTGAGAGCTACACGTCAAAATGAAGAACATATCCATGAAGGTGGCGGACTCCGTTGCTTTTACAAATCCCCCCGAGGCAACCTTCCATTGCAACCCGATTCCAGCGGGCTATGCTCGTGTCTTGGTTGATGAGGTGGTGGACCCATATTCGGAGCTACAGCTTGACATTCCTGGAGGTGACGACGAGCACTTTCTCGGAGAGACCAAACATCGTATCATCCTATGAAAAAAGGATTGCATCATCTTTCAAAGGCCACCGACACCGCCTCAGCCGACTCCTCGTCGAAGTCCGCCACCGAGTCAGTAGACTCCCGCTCCTGCAAGTCCACCAAGTCCGGCAAAGTGTCAGGCCACTCCTCCTCCAAGTCCGACAAAGTGTCAGGCCACTCCTCCTCCTCCAAGTCCGCCACAGCGTCAGACGTCCACTCCTCCAAGTCCGGCACAACCTCAGGCCACTCCTTCTCCAAGTCCGGCACAGCTTCAGGCCACTCCTCCTCGTCCAACTCAGCCCCGTCAGTCGTCTCCGCCGCCTCAGCAATCGCAGAAGAGACACCCTGCAGCTATGGTGCGTAGCGGTACGAGTCGAGGTAGTACAGGAAGTACAGGCGGAGGCAAGCGATATAAATATGGTCCAAGCCTGACGCCTCTTCCGCAGAGGCCTTATGACAAGTCCGAGGAGGAAAATACAGCCATATCGAAGGCCGAGGTGGAAGCCCATTTTGCACCGAAACCGCCACCGCAGCCAAGGGAGAAAGTGCCTGAGGAAACGATTGACCACTTCATTCGTATGGCTCAACCACCAGCTCCCAAGCACGTTGACAAAGACTATGAGTGCCACATCAGGAAGTTAAATCGAGCACGTCTACGTAAGGAGGCGAGCTCGGGATCAAGCAAACAACAAGAAGCTGTCAAAAAATGCGGGAAAACCATTCCCCAGCTGGGAGAACAGGCGGCGCAATCGATCCCTCACTTGTTGTGCCAACAACACGTGACAGTACGCGCGCCCAATATTATTGTGGGCAAACAGTTTACGTTCCCGAGGTGGGCAATGTGGTAATAATCAAGGACCATATAATGCAGGCTGAAGTTCTCAACATCACTGTTGGACAACTCCTCGAGATCGAGCCCATGCCTGTGCTTACAGAGGATGAAATAAAACGGAAATATGTCCGGGGCCAACCTTTGGTCGAGCTAGACAAGGTCAAGAACCTCCCAACGAGAATGTATGAATTGCATCAATGGTACATGAACATTATCAAGATTTCCAATCGAGAGTCCCTCATGGTGAATATTAAGGAGGAGCATTACTTCCATGAGGAAGCTCTGTCCGTTGAGTATTCTGAACTGTTTCAGTTATACAATCAAGACGCACTCGACAAATCTATCGTCAGTTGCTATTGTCTGTAAGTGATTTCTTTCTGTAATTTAAGTCTCAAGCTAGCTGTAGCGATCCTTTTGATCAATCATTACCTGTAATTATCCTCACTATATTCTTTTCTGTGGTATTATGCAGGATGAAGATGTATGAAATGAGTAAAGGTGGACGCTTTGGCATTGGGTTCATTGACCCAAACACCGTTAATGAATACACATGGCTAATAAATCCACATCATGAAAAGGCCGTGGAGGACAACATGCTAGAGTTCTTGAAGCGCCTCAAATACAATGAAGATATACTACTTCCTTACAACTTCTAGTGAGTCACACTGTCTTGTACTACAAATTCTCTGTTTTTGCCTACTAGCTAGCTACATGTTTTTTCTTACATATGCCTGCTTAATTAAGACATGCAAACGTGTGTGCATGCAGATTTCACTGGATCTTGTGTATCATTAAAGTTGACGCCGGAATAGTTGAAATACTGGACTCACTACTCAAAGCAAATACTGACTATAACATCTTGTTTGGGATAGTCAACAGGTAATTTCAATCATTATTAACTATATATCTCGGCCTATTTAGTTCGTATTTCATGATATGAACTATTTAATAACCCCTTTATTCATTTTCTTTGTCGACGGGCAGGGCTTGAGCAAGGTTCATCAGCGTCACGGAAGGCGAATGGAAAAAAAGCTTAAATGGTTTCGACCCAAGATAAGTAATTAAGTAGTACTAGCTAGCTAGCTAGCTGCCATCTCTTTAATTATCATGCTTGATTAATTATTATCTAATCAAATTTCATTCTCATAAAGGCCCTAAAGCGGGCGCAGGGGACTGATCTGTGTGCATTCTGCGTTTGCGAGAACATTCGCATGATGGCGTCCGAAAGGAGCAGATCTCAAAGACAGGAATGGGTACGCTTGTCAGAATACTATTCACAATTTTTAAACCATTATCGATATCTAGTCACACAATTAATACACATGCATATTGATCTCCTTCTTAACAGTTCAAAGAGGTGCGGGAGAAGCTCCTAGAAACGGAGCGCGTAGAAGCACTTCAAGAGGAAATAGCGGGATTTTTGCTCGATCAGGTCATAAATCCGAAGGGAGAATACTATTACCCGCTA
>NW_021237311.1:0-2099 GCF_002162155.2 Triticum dicoccoides | reverse complement strand
GACACAACTAAATTTGTATATGGAATTTTCTCTTTTTTGTTTCTCCCACGTAGAACATATCTTGAAGTTCAAACCTATGCAGCGTGGCAAAGCTTTCTAACTAGAATCTAGGATAAATCTTTCAGAATTTTTTGTCCAACATAAATACTAGAAGTATGATTTTTTAATCAAATAAAACGTATTTTGTATATTTATGTTCGACAAAAAAATCTGAAAGATTTATCCTAGATTCTACTTAGAAAGCTTTGCCCCGCTGCATAAGTTTGAATTTCAAGATATGTTCTATGTAAGAGAAACAAAAAAGTGAAATGTATTTGTACGAATCTTAAAGTTTGAAATGGATGTCTAGATAAAGAGGGCCTGGGTGCATGTGCTCTAATATATATTTTTCTTTCCACCGCCTCGCGCTGCAGTACCACATGGACGTCGCGCGCAGGAAGCGGAGGCAGGCTCGAGTGCTGGCGCCGCAGCTACAGCCTCGCCGACGAGGACCTCAATCGCTACTGCCGCTACCTCAACGACGAGGACGAGGACGACTGGTGCGCCGACCTCTGAAATGGCGCCTGCAAGATTCTTGCCATGGCAGAGGCAGCAGCACTGTAAATTAATCTGTGGTATGCCACTCTCTACACCTCCACTGTTTTATCGCAGAGGGAAGAGGCGTAGTAGAATGAAATTCAGGGTTCTAATTATTGTAATTTAAACATTCTTATTTCCACTTTGAATACAAGAAAACATAGCAGGAATTAATCGTTGTGATTTGTGACTCGGGAACGCCTCTCCCCTTTGGATTTCCAAAGGGACGCCTTTTTTGTTTTCAGTGATAGTGGCACAGTGGCCGTGACTAGTGACTGTTGGATGCTTGATTTTTTTAGAAAAAGGAGGATGACCCCCGGCCTCTGCATCTGGACGATGCATGCGGCCACTTTATTAATTATTTTCACAAGATCTTACAAAGTCATACAACAGTAAGACTGAAGCGATCGTCTAAGTAACAACTGTCGCTACACCTATCTAGTTGATGAAGGGGCGCTGATAGTCTGGGCCTAATACCAAACAGACATCGCAGCCAAACCTAAACATCTAAGACCTGAGGTCCCAACCAGGACGCCTGGCTGATATGGGGCACCTATCAGTCCGGCGCACTCCTCAACCAGGACGCCTGCAGGGTACGGGGCCGCCACAGCCACCTGCCACGAGTCCATCTTCAGAGTTGTACTATTGCATCTACCGTGCCAGGTCTCTCAGCCATCAACGCCACCACGACGCTAGACAGCGCCGTTCTCCCGCGCGAGTCCATCCTTCCACATCAAACTCCGAATCTGCACTGCGCCACGCCATCTAGAACCATCGCCATCAATGTATGGATGAAGCACCGCTCCACCAAAGAAGCCGTCCGCTGGTCCCGCGAAGCCGAGTGCACCTCCAAGAATGCCGCCCCCAAGAGGGTTACGACACATGATTGCCGCCAACATCCGATCAGCTGATCTAGGATTTCCCCCGGAGGTATTGTGTGGAGTTGGGAGCTTCACCTCAATGATGCCTTCATGAAGGAAACGATGCTAAGGGCATTGTCATCACCGTCTCCGGCCATCGACCGTAGATCAGGTTTTCACCCGGATCCGTCCCAAGAAATCCACGCAACAACCTGTGCACCGTCTAGACCGCCTTCAAAGCCCCAGATCCAGCCGCCTTGATCCAGCGACCAACCACAGCAACAGTGCCACCGTGGGACCCCTGGCACACCGGCCACTGCCTGAGTGTGCCACCACTGGAGACTAGAAGGAGGGCTCCCACCCCGCCTCGCCAATCCGCGAGAGCCGCCGAGAAGGATCCCGCGCGCTCGTCGCCGTCTCTGATCCAAACCAATCCATAGCAGATCGCTGGCACAGATCCGCCTTGGACAGGGACTGCACCACGCCATGCCGCCGCGGGAAGTCCGAGCTTCACCAGCCTCCACCCTCCAGGGCCGCCGCCCTGCCGACGGCGATTGAGATCGGTAGCACAACAAATTAGCCCGATATGAGTCAAGGACAGATCCGCCGTTGCTGGTGCCGTCCTCCCCCGCCGCCGCCGCACCACTTCTATGTCGCCGCCGA
>NW_021237310.1:0-473 GCF_002162155.2 Triticum dicoccoides | reverse complement strand
CAGGCCTGTAAAGACGGCCGAATCCGGACCAGTGATAGACTTCATATCCAGGGTCGTACACCGTTACGGTGTCCCCCACATCATCATAACCGACAACGGAACAAACTTCACGGCCGATGACGTCAAACTTTGGTGCAAAAACATGGGCATCAAGCTCGACTACGCTTCAGTCTATCACCCTCAAACTAACGGTCAAGTCGAACGGGCCAACGGTCTCATTATGAGCATCATCAAACCCAGACTAGTGCGATCCCTCAAGGAATCTAACACGCACTGGGTAGAGGAGCTTGACTCCGTACTCTGGGGGCTGCGGACCACGCCGAATCGCACTACCGGATTCACACCATTTTTTATGGTATACGGCGCAGAGGCAGTACTGCCATGTGACATAATCCATGAGTCACCTCGAGTGCGCATGTACGAAAAAAGAGAAGCCGAGCTCGATCGGCAGGACAGCTTGGACGCATTGGAAG
>NW_021237309.1:0-761 GCF_002162155.2 Triticum dicoccoides | reverse complement strand
CAGGTAAAGGTAACAACAATAGTAGCAAGGACAGGCTATGCATCAGGATAGGATTAATGGAAAGCAGTAACATGCTACACTACTCTAATGCAAGCAGTAGAGGGAAGAATAGGCGATATCTGGTGATCAAGAGGGGGGGCTTGCCTGGTTGCTCTGGCAAGAAGGAGGGGTCGTCAACAACGTAGTCGATCGGGGCACCAGCAGCGGCGTCAGTCTCGCAGTCTATCGGAGAGAAGAGGGGGGAGGGACAATGAATACAATGCAAACAGATGAATATCAATGCATGAAATGACAAATAACGGTGCTATGTGTTCCCTAATGCAGTAGGAGGTGATACCGGCGAAGGGGGAAAACAACAGGGAAAATATCCCCGGTGTTTCGCGTTTTCGGACAAAGGAACCGGAGGGAGAAAGTTGCGTGTTCGCTATGCTAGGGATGTGTGGCGGACGAACGAGCTGCGTATTCGGATTCGTCTCGTTGTTCTGTGCAACTTTCATGTACAAAGTTTTACCATCCGAGCTACGGTTTATTTTATATTAATTTTAAAAGATTTGAATCATTTTTTGGATTTATTTAATTATTTTAAATCAACATTATCTAGAATAGTGTTTGCTGACGTCAGCATGATATCAGCAGTCAACAGAATGTTGACTGGGTCAAACTGATTTGTGGGTCCCGCATGTCATACTGTTTAGTTAATTAACAATAGTTAATTAGTTAATTAGGTTAATTAAACATAATTAATTAAGTTAATTATTTTT
>NW_021237308.1:0-396 GCF_002162155.2 Triticum dicoccoides | reverse complement strand
CAAAGGCTCAAACAGCGTGAAGCACGGCGGACAAACCAGAAAAAGGCAAAGGAAAAGGCAAGCCACAAGGTCTAAGGTGGACAGATCTAAAGAGCGGAAGCTAGGGAACTTGGGTATGTCAGTGTTAAAGTGTTATAACTATAACGAGATGGGTCACTTTGTGAAGGATTGTCCGGAGCCTAACAAACGAGAGGTCAAGGAAAATTTGGTGAAGCAGGAAGATGAACGTCCAGGTCTTTTGATGGCCGAAGTTTGTGATCTCGTCCAAATGGTGGTTGTGAAACCAGACCAGAAGGTGCTACTTCATGAGAAGAAATTAATACCAAAGTTATCCGGAAACCATAACGTGTCATGGTATCTAGACACGAGTGCTAGTAACCACATGACAGGGTGCAA
>NW_021237307.1:0-1120 GCF_002162155.2 Triticum dicoccoides | reverse complement strand
CTTTTTGGTACAAAGTTCAGCAAGAACCTTCCAAATATCGTTATTTGGAAGGCCTTTGCTGAAATTCATACAAAAAGGCAAATTATCCTATCCGGGACACCATTCCAAAATAACTTTGGAGGACTTCGTCATGCCCTCGTAACTGCCGGCTAATGATGAAGCCATGGATTTATTCAATACTTTGACACTAGGAAACCTCTCTCGACCCCTCGGTGATCCTCGACCCCTCGAACCCTCGACGACCCTGGAACCCTCGACCCCTCGGTGATCCTCTTCTTCCTCTCATGTTCGAGAGGATCGCCGAGGGGTCGGGAGGTTGCCTAGTGTCAAAGGATTCAACAAAACCACGTCTTCATCATTAGGTGAATGTAACAGGTGCATGATGGTACGAAGCTCTCCAAAGTTATTTTGGAACGGAGTCCTAGATAGGATAATTCGCTTTTGGTACAAAGTTTAGCAAAAACCTTCCAAATATTGTTATTTGGAAGGCCTTTGCTGAAATTCATACAAAAAGGCAAATTATCCTATCGGGACACCATTCCAAAATAACTTTGGAGGACTTCGTCATGCCCTGGTTACTTCTGGCTAATGATGAAGCCATGGATTTCTTCAATACTTTGACACTAGGAAACCTCTCTCGACCCCTCGGTGATCCTCGACCCCTTGAAACCTCGACGACCCTGGAACCCTCGACCCCTCGGTGATCCTCTTCTTCCTCTCATGTTCGAGAGGATCGCCGAGGGGTCGGGAGGTTTCCTAGTGTCAAAGGATTAAACAAAACCATGTCTTCATCATTAGGCGAAAGTAACAGGTGCATGATGGTACGAAGCTCTCCAAAGTTATTTTGGAACGGAGTCCTAGATAGGATAATTTGCTTTTTCGTACAAGGATCAGCAAGAACCTTCCAAATATCGTTATTTGGAAGGCCTTTGCTGAAATTCATACAAAAAGGCAAATTATCCTATCCGGGACACCATTCCAAAATAACTTTGGAGGACTTCGTCATGCCCTGGTTACTTCCGGCTAATGATGAAGCCATGGATTTCTTCAATAATTTGACACTAGGAAACCTCTCTCGACCACTCGGCGATCCTCGACCCCTCGAACCCTCGACGACCCT
>NW_021237306.1:0-566 GCF_002162155.2 Triticum dicoccoides | reverse complement strand
GTCTTCTACACTCGAAGTTTTGTTCGATTCTGGCCCGTTTCATGGACTATTACTCACTGTTTTTGGGGTCCCGGAGTGATTTCCATGATTGACGAACCCCAAGGTGCGCTTACGTGTCGGTCATCAACACTCGTAGTTTTGGCCGATTCTAGCCCGTTTCGTGGCCTATTACTCACTATTTTGGGGTCTCGGAGTGATTTCCACGCTTGACGAACCCTTAGGTGCGCTTAAGTGTCGGTCATCTACACTCGCAGTTTTGGCCGATTCTGGCCCGTTTCGTGGACTATTACTCACTGTTTTGGGGTCTCGGAGTGATTGCCACGATTGACCTACCCCAAGGTGCACTTACGTGTCGGGCATAAATACTCGCAGTTTTGGCCGATTCTGGCACGTTTCGTGGATTGTTACTCACTGTTTTGGGGTCCCGGAGTGATTTCCACGATTGACGAACCCCAAGGTGCGCTTACGTGTCGGGCATCAACACTCGCAGTTTTGGCCGATTCTGGCCCGTTTCGCGGATTGTTACTCACTGTTTTGGGGTCCCGGAGTGATTTCCACGATTGACG
>NW_021237305.1:0-1404 GCF_002162155.2 Triticum dicoccoides | reverse complement strand
TTGCTTACAAATGAAGGGCCTAGCTTGGAGAAGGATGAACATTGGAGCAAGAACAAGCATGGAGATGATGCCATGCGCAAGGGGAACAAGAACGGAGTTACAAGTGATGATTTCAGGACTTTGAAGCCACCATAATGGGTGCATGAAGCCTTGGACGAAATATACAAGATGCCACTTCATAAATTTCGTCCCGAGGCTATTATAGGTGCTGCGTCACCTTTTTATTGGGCCAGGCCCATGTAATTTCGAAATACATAGGTATAGGCTATTTTTAGAGTCCGTATGTGTGGGGAAACAAGAGATAGGGTTGATTTCGGACCCCTCCACCAAGGGCCACGAAATTCCCCCTCTCTTCCTCCATATATACAGCCCTTAGGGCACCGTTTAGACTTTGGGTTTTGTTTAGATTAAAAGTTCGCCATAGCTACAACTTCGCGTACTTCGTTTGTGTTCAACGACCAGACAAAGGCGTCACAGAACCTCACCTTGATCAATAAAGCTTTCATCTTATATTCGCAATATCCAGATTGCAATCTCAGTTTCTTGCTTGTTCTTCGTTTGCTCGCAGGAAACAGACCCTCGTGGTCAGGTTGATCGTGCTCCGGCGTGGTCAATAACCTCTCGGAGTCGGTTTAGCGATTGCTAAGGCGCGACGTCCTCGCACGTTCGTAGTCGGATCGTCAAAGTCGACTGCCACCAAAGCGATATCCATCATCTCATCGAAAGACGGGACATCTTTGCCTCTATCAAGTGGTATCAGATTTCCAGGTTGCTCGGTGAGATTTTACAGTTTTTCGTAGTTTAGATCGAGTCTGCTCTTCATACCTATAGTCCATGAAAAAGCCAAAAAAAAATTAGGGTTAGTTCATCCCATCCGAACCAATCTAAGCCTTGCATAATCTTTTCTGTATTTGCTTTGTTGAATTTGCGGTTGCATCGTCGTGTTCTGTTCACAGGTTGTCACGTCGCCGCTGCCATATATCACCACCGCATCATCATCGTCGCTGTTGCCATATACCACCACCACATATTCACCGTCAATCCGAATCCATATACGCCACCACATATCCGCCGCCATCACGCCAATCCGAGTTCACCTGCAACATATATCCGCCACCTGTCCGTGTTCCACCAGATTCATCTCCGCCACCAGTCCGAGTTCCACCAGATTCATCTCCGCCACCAGTCCTAGTCCGAGTCTAGTAATTGTTGCATTGTTCTCGATTTCCAGATCACGCGATACTCCGAGTCGTGACAGAGAAGGACTCCCCAACTTCCGAGCCATCCGTAGAAGAAAAATAGTTCCAATTTCAAAAAAAAACTAAGTCTGGAAAATTCTGGCTAGGCAGTTTTTAGACCATTTGTAGACTTTCTCGAAAAAAATTTGTTGCAAAGCAAAAAAAA
>NW_021237304.1:0-863 GCF_002162155.2 Triticum dicoccoides | reverse complement strand
CGCCACCCCATTGGCCCGAGTGAATGGCATATCCACCTGTTCAGTCTTACAGATCAAAGACCCCAAACTCCACGTCACCAAGAAGCTATCCAGGGGATCAGATGGCGCCCCGGAGAAACGAACCCAAATCTGCCTCAACGGCGTGCCCTGCGGCTCTTTCTTTTTCCATTCATCAAACTGCAACACAAAACTAGTGCCTGGGACCCTGCTCATATCGAACTTGAGGATTCGCAACTGATCCTCCTTAGACGAAAAATCAACTTTGTAAGACATATCATTTAGCTTGAGCAACGACCACTGAAAATTACCCGGAGCGAGTTCCCGCAGCTGCTGAATAATTTGCGCCTTGGTCAATGGTCCATGAACTACCTTCACCACCCCTGGGAAAGAGGTCTCTACCGCTGGTGCCAGAGGTGCCACAGTGGGAGACTCGAAGAACATCAACTCCGAGCAGCAGACCCCGTAAATCTCAACAGTAGGCTTGGGCCCAAGCATAAGAGGGCACTCGGCAGCGGTATGCTTAGGTTTCCGGCACAGGTCACATAATTCCGCAGTGCACTCAGCCATAAAGTGTCCGGTATCACCACATCGAAAACAAGTAAGTTTCTTCTTCTTTGCCGCCCACTTGGACAACTTGTCAGCCTCAGATTTGTCCATACCATGCTCAGAAGCAGAATCACCAGTCTGCATGGGTTCTGGCACTGTGACTTTGGCCAGGGCCTGAACCGTTTCCGCCGCCACCTGCGGTAGAACCGATCCTCCGCCAGCCCCCACCGCAATCTCAACCGTAGGCTTCGGATGCCTAGGCGGGTAGTTACGTCTGTGCCCACCCCGACCTCCACGGAATCGGCCCCGGAAGGAGC
>NW_021237303.1:0-875 GCF_002162155.2 Triticum dicoccoides | reverse complement strand
TGTCAACCAAATTCTTGAAGATATGCTCAGGGCTTGTGTGATTTCTTTCGGCATGAAGTGGGAGGATTGTCTTCCTTATGCTGAATTCTCATACAACAACAGCTTTCAAGCAAGTTCGGGCAAGGCCCCCTTTCAAATTCTGTATGGCAGGAAGTGCCGTACCCCTCTCAACTGGTCTGAAACCGGTGAACGTCAGCTGCTGGGTAATGACTTAATCACAGAAGCAGAAGAGATGTGCAAAGTCATTCGTGATAACCTCAAAGCAGCCCAGTCCCGCCAGAAGAGTTACTATGATAGTAAGCATCATGATCTGGCTTTCGAGATCGGAGATCATGTTTACCTCCGCGTCTCTCCCATGAAAGGTACTCGTCGCTTCGGTATCAAAGGGAAGCTTGCCCCTAGATACGTGGGACCTTTCAAGATTGTCAGCAAGAGAGGCGACCTCGCCTATCAACTCGAGCTTCCTTCAAACTTTGAAAATGTTCATGATGTGTTCCATGTCTCTCAGCTTCGAAAGTGCTTCAAGACTCCTGACCGCACCGTCAACTTCGAGGACATTGAGCTCCAAGAAGATCTCTCCTATCGTGAGCACCCAGTTGCTATTCTCGAAGAGACTCAACGCAAGACTCGCAACAAGTCAATCAAATTTCTCAAAGTCAAGTGGTCACACCATTCCGACCGTGAAGCTACCTGGGAACGCGAGGATCACCTCCGTTCTGAGTACCCGGAGTTCTTTCAGTCCTAGATCTCGGGACGAGATCTTTTTGTAGTGGTGGAGTGTTGTAACGCCCCAGATATACTTTCCATATTTGTATCCAACTCTTGCCGTTTTCGGTGTCAAGTTATAATTATTTCTCGGGTTCGGGTCCTTGTCT
>NW_021237302.1:0-1149 GCF_002162155.2 Triticum dicoccoides | reverse complement strand
TATCAACGTGAATTGCTTCAAAAATTGCAGCGTTTAAGACAAGGAAAAAATTCTGTAGAAGAATATTATCAGGAATTACAAACTGGCATGATTCGATGTGGTATTGTTGAGGAGAATGAAGCTATGCTTGCACGTTTTCTGGGTGGATTAAATAGAGAGATTCAGACCATTCTAGACTATAAGGAGTATACTAATATCACTCGTTTATTCCATCTTGCTTGTAAAGCTGAACGTGAAGTGCAGGATCGACAAGCATTGGCGCGAACTAACTTTTCTGCAGGCCGACCTTCCTCATGGACGCCGCGTGCATCTTCTACTTCAACTGCACCAGCACCTCAATCAGGTGCCTCCTACAGCCGTGATACAAGAAAACAGGAACAACCACCATTATCTGCCAAGAGCGCACCTGCTGGGCCTGCACAGAGTTCTTCTTCTTCCAGGGCATCAACTGGTCACACAAGTGATATTATTTGTCGTCGTTGTAAGGGAGGAGGTCATTATGCGAGAGAATGCAAATCTCCCCGTGTGATGATTGCTACCGCGGATGGTGGATATGAGTCCGCTAGTGACTATGATGAGGAGACTTTGGCTCTTATTACACGTGAAGAACATGGTGGAGATGATTCTGATCATGAGACGCAATACATGGCTCCTGAAGACGCTGACAGGTATGAATGTTTAGTTGCTCAACGTGTTTTGAGTGTGCAGGTCACATAAGCTGAGCAAAATCAGAGGCACAATTTGTTCCATACCAAGGGTGTTGTGAAGGAACGTTCTGTGCGCGTCATAATAGACGGAGGGAGCTGCAACAACTTGGCTAGCATGGAGATGGTGGAGAAGCTTTCTCTCACCACAAGACCACATCCACATCCTTACTACATCCAATGGTTCAACAACAGCGGCAAGGTTAAGGTAACACGTACTGTTCGTGTGCATTTTAGTATCTCTACATATGCTGATTATGTTGATTGTGATGTGGTACCTATGCAAGCATGTTCCTTATTACTTGGTAGACCATGGCAATTTGATAAAAATTCTGTACACCATGGTAGAAACAATCACTATACTCTTGTTCATAAGGATAAAAATATTACTTTGCTTCCTATGACTCCTGATTCCATTTTGAAAGATGATATTAATAGAGCTAAT
>NW_021237301.1:0-592 GCF_002162155.2 Triticum dicoccoides | reverse complement strand
GGACGATGCATTACATAATGATTAAAGAGACTTGCCGGTAACGAGATTGAACTAGGTATTGAGATACCAACGATCGAATCTCGGGCAAGTAACATACCGATGACAAAGGGAACAATGTATGTTGTTATGCGGTCTGACCGATAAAGATCTTCGTAGAATATGTAGGAGCCAATATGAGCATCCAGGTTCCGCTATTGGTTATTGATCGAAGACGTGTCTCGGTCATGTCTACATAGTTCTTGAACCCGTAGGGTCCGCACGCTTAAAGTTCGATGACGATCGGTATTATGAGTTTTTTTGTTTTGATGTACCGAAGGTAGTTCGGAGTCCCGGATATGATCATGGACATGACGAGGAGTCTCGAAATGGTCGAGACGTAAAGATCGATATATTGGATGACTATGTTCGGACACTAGAATGGTTTCGGGTGGTTTCAGGCATATACCGGAGTACCGGGGGATTACCGGAACCCCCGGGGGGTTAATGGGCCTCATGGGCCCTAAGTGGAGAAGAGGAGGGGCGGCCAGGGCAGGCCGCACGCCCCCTCCCCCTCTAGTCCGAATAGGACAAGGAGGGGGGCGGCACCCCCCCC
>NW_021237300.1:0-1580 GCF_002162155.2 Triticum dicoccoides | reverse complement strand
GTGGCTGGTGCCCTCTCTCTTGATGTTTGTGATTTTGATTCCATAGTTGCTTAGTTTTCCTTTGAAACGGAATTAGTAGCTTTTCATTTCTTCGACTTTATTAATTTACGCCTCACCTCTCTTCACCATTTATGTTAAGCACTACAGATATAGTTAATTCCACCTTCATTCGGCTTAATTCATCTAAGCATACATATGTGGGATTATAAAGTCAATTTGGCTTGAGTTCATCAGCACTTGTTTTCTCTTACTCCTGGTATGATACATTTATAGGAGGTTACAGCTACTTGTTCATTCATTCACATTGGGTGGCATCAATTCCTTACCAAACCAGCCCAACACCAGACCATAACTGAACGTGGAGTATATAGACTGTCAGCCTCAAAGTAACATCTTCTTAATGTGAAACTAGGCCATACACATCACTAACTAAAACCGATTCTGCAATAGGGCGCCAAGACACTTCTGCAAGGAATGTTACAACACATGACTGTGACGCAAGCTGACATTTTGAAAGGGGAGCAGGTCTTATTCAGTAAGCAAACATCTGGCGCACATAGTCACCTAAGTACGTTATTCTTACATTGGCATATACATCATGTCATGCTGGAGGAAGATCTCCAATATGATTCTGAAACAGAAGTAGAAAACATGGACAAACAAAAAGGCATGTGAGGAAGATCTCCAATATGATTCAGAACTCAAACATGTGTGACGAATATCAAGCTTCAGGAAAAAGACATGGAAAATTGATTTCAGAATATTCTAAAAAAATCAATTGATAATCTTAGACTGGATAATTCAAGAATAGGCTCCACAATTGAAAGGCAGCTTACTCGTGATGTGTATTCATGTAATGCAATAATAATATATGCAAACTCTACTTCTCTATTCTACATGAATTGCTTTTCTCAACTCGTCTGGCATGCACCCATACTAGGATTTATGAACATCAACTATTTTTCATAAATCATCATACGGAAAGATTCATAAATTATAATTAACTAGTATTTCGAAAATGGATTAATAAAGGATAAATAGATGGGGCCATTCTCTAGTACCAATAGAAGTGGATGCTTCCATTGTTTTCAGGTTGTTGGAAAGGAAAATGGGTTAAGGAATTTATCATATACCTACCACCATATATTCCTTAGTGATACAAAATAGTTTGATGATTGATGAACCATTAACAAAAGTAATGGAGAATTGCCACGGTCGAAAATTCATGGAGTAATGACATTATCCAACACTCCTGAAGAGTCAGTTGCACACAACAGGTTTGATTGATGTTGGCGGAGGATGAAAGGTTGGAGCGTTATAGATCGTGTTATACCACGTGCATGTGCTCGAACTAAGCATAAATGCATATCACATGCAAATGCATTGCAATAACACTTAAATCCATCCACCCAAGCGATCACCTCCTCCCACCTATCTTAGAATTGTCACACGTACCTAAGCCCTCCATTCTAGCTTACCTATGCTTGTCGTGCATACCAAGTCCACATAAAGTGAAGCACAAACTTGACTACAAGTGATGTTCCTAGCTATGTTACGTTGCTCCTTTCCCAGTGAACCTC
>NW_021237299.1:0-389 GCF_002162155.2 Triticum dicoccoides | reverse complement strand
ACCACCGTGGTGAGCTCTCTCTCCCTCCTCGTCCGTCCGATCTAGATTATACGGTCGTGATTAGATTAGATCGAACAGTTAGGTTTTTTTACTAGATCGGTTTAGCTTCGGTTTATTTACGGTTTAGATCTAATCGGTTTAGCCAATCGGTCTTTCTCTTTTGGCCCATACGCGTTTCGGTTATTTTCCGCCCGAGCGCTATTTAGTTTCAGCTCGCACACCCCGTAGCGCCCGTTAGTTTTTTTTGTTATTTTCGTTTCTGTTTTAAAATCAGAATAGTTCTGATTTTATATTGCTTATAACTTTTATGTTTTAGATCCAAATTGATTGATTCTTTTTGCATTAGATTCGAAATTTGTTGAAGTTTCTGTTAGTGGCATTGGATTTCA
>NW_021237298.1:0-1140 GCF_002162155.2 Triticum dicoccoides | reverse complement strand
TCATTCTGACCCGTTGATCCCACCACCACCGCTGGTGTACCCCGTCACCATGACTCCCATTGTGCAGCCGCAGATCCCGACCGTCGTTGCACTACCACGTCCCCCCGCTAATGCAACATCTTGGCTAGAGGCGCCGATCCCCGCCAACGCCTACGCAGTCCGGGCTTCACCTGTCCATGCCCTGTAGTGAGGGAGGAGGTAGTGGGAGGATGGAAATGGCAGCGGCGGCTCAAGATCCATCCTCGCCACCCATGGGAAGCACCGCAAGAGCAGAGGGGATATCTCTTTTCTCAAGAAACGAATTATGGCTTGAGCATATGTATAAATGTAGATTTAGGGTATATACCAATTGACAAGCAACTTTTGGTATATGAACCAAGACTAGTAGTCAACTTATGGGTATAAATAACCAATTTTCTCTATTTATGTTTATTTCTCTTCTAGCAGTCTTAAACTCCATAGCAAGCCACCAAGTGTTGGATGCCTGGCCTCTTTTGTTCTAAACAGGCATTTTCCCTATACAATCAAGCATGCATATGCATGGTGATACGCCTAATGTAAGAATTCCATTTTGTCGGCAAAAACAATCCTTGCATGTTGATAATTGCAAATTTCTAGTTATATAATACATGAGATAAACATGTCAAATCTTACGAATATGCAAAAGTCGAACTCAAGCATAATTGCATAAACCAAATTGCCTTTCTTATTCAGAATTTCATATATGAGACAAAACTGACAGAAGTTACACATAATTAGGATCATGTATGAGTTTGCTCATGCGACAAAGAAGCCTGTTGATAATCTTACATAGCCTGTAACTTCCTCTGTAAAACAATGACATTTTATGCATCATAGTTGCACATAAAACAATGGTAAGATGTGCAGAATTATAGTTCAAAAAATTTGATTCTCCCGCACCAAACTCTAGGGAATCAAAGTCGAAACGAAGCAACATAGGTGTCCAGTTATTGTACCAAACTTTGTGTTCCACTATGGACAGATTCTTTGTTGAGAAAATCAAATAACTGGCGGTACCAAATGTTTGCAACCTATGTATATCCAGTCATTAATTGGCAAATTTGTTTGCAATGATTGGCCGGACATCATCCGCGTCAGCAATTGTTTCCAAGAAGGGGA
>NW_021237297.1:0-1133 GCF_002162155.2 Triticum dicoccoides | reverse complement strand
ATCTACATTTTTACAGAAGACGCTGCAACCCCTTCTGATGGGTTCTATGTAGACGTTGACATCAACGAGTAGGCTAAAGACCCAGGTGGTGACCCTGAGCTTGTGAAGGACCACGTAGTATAGCTAGGCTTTCCAAGCCTCTTTTATTTTACTAGTTGTCTGTACTCAGACAAGTTACTTCCGCTGCTGGTTTGTATGACTGTATGACTTGTATGTGGGGTCATGAGACCCGTACCCTTGTGTATGTTATGTATGGCTCACTAAGCCTTAAATAAAGTACTTGTGTCATAGAGTCATGTTGTGATGCTTCGTTGTATTTGCACATATCGAGCATATTGTGTGTATGATTGAAATGCTTGGTATGTGTGGGATCTGACTATCTAGTTGTCTATCTTTAGTAGCCTCTCTTACCGGGAAATGTCTCCTAGTGTTACCGCTGAGCCATGGTAGCTTGCTACTGCTCTGGAACACTTAGGCTGGCCGGCATGTGTCCTTCTTCGTTCCTATGTCTGTCCCTTCGGGGAAATGTCACGCTTTGAGTACCGGAGTCCTGTTAGCCCGCTACAGCCCGGTTTACCGGAGTCCTGCTAGCCCAGTGCTACAGCCCGGACCCACTTGCTGATGACCTACACGTTCGAAGCTGGGTCATGGATGCCTGTCCCTGTAAGTCTGTGCCACTTTGGGTTTACGACTAGTCATGTCAGCCCGGGCTCTTTATCATATGGATGCTAGCGACACTATCATATACGTGAGCCAAAAGGCGCAAACGGTCCCGGGAAAAGGTAAGACGACACCCGTGGGGATACCGTGCGTGAGGCCGCAAAGTGATATGAGGTGTTACCAGCTAGATCGATGTGACATCGAGTCGGGGTCCTGACAGCGTTGGTATCAGAGCCGGACTGCCTGTAGGTTTTCCAAGCCAAACTGGTCGATGTTGAGTCTAGAAATTCTTTAGTTATATGTAGGGGAATTGTTTGTGGGATGGAACGTAAGGCTCTTTTTACTCCTTTATCTTATGACATTCTGATCTGAGTCAGTCCATTCTTCTATCGGGGGTTAAGGAATTAGGATCTGTTCTCTCTATCAGGATCACGAGTTACTAATCAGTAGTACCTTATAAGTTTGATGGTTAC
>NW_021237296.1:0-2081 GCF_002162155.2 Triticum dicoccoides | reverse complement strand
TTTTGCCCGGCTGCTTTTGATGGACATGTTGAACACACGAGATATGATGCGAGAGTATGTGACGATGAAGACATTGACACTTAAAATCTAGTCTAGTTGTGTGTTGTGCTCTCACAATTCTCAAGAGACAGGGTATTACCTTTTTTATGAGTGACTTTGCTCAGAAATGCTGGAGAATTGCAACAGTGGCCAAACCCAGGAAATTCCACGTCCGACTCCTTTAACAAGACTAAGTCTGCTTTTTCAGGGATGCTAATTAATATCCGCCCATATTGATTTCATTCTCGCCCTCTAGCTCTACTATACTGCTGCCTTTACAATGTTATATGATATAATCTTTTTCAAACTACGAACCCAGTGTGCATATCCTGCCCCCGGCAGGCTGTTGGCCAAAATCAAGCTAGCAAAGACCATTTTTTTGGAGCGTACTGAGTATTTGGAT
Source organism: Triticum dicoccoides (assembly GCF_002162155.2). Lineage (NCBI taxonomy): Eukaryota > Viridiplantae > Streptophyta > Magnoliopsida > Poales > Poaceae > Triticum > Triticum dicoccoides. The sequence goes on along the minus strand of NW_021237296.1, from coordinate 1,639 downwards.
CTAGGAGGCTCGATGTACTCGAATCTGAATCAACAAGTGAAGGACCAAATTACACTTCTAAATTGAAGGGGGGTGTAATTAATGAAGCAGACCTCTTTTTATATTTCTAGAACCTTTTCATGTGGATGCATGTTGAGCCATCTCAATGTGGCTATTATTTAATATATGTTGGTGTTGGACTTTCATAGATGGCTACAATCTTTTTTTTGGGGGGGCGGCTACAATCTTATATATGCTTGTTCTCAACTTTCTTAGATGGTACAATCTCAGTGGCGGCAACATTACGACGTACTAGTTCATAACAAATAGGTAGGTAAAAAGTAAAATCGGATTACAAGCTAGCAACCATATTGTCAACATTTGTCGATCTCCTTTTGTTTGGTGGCAACACTCCTGGCATCGATAATATCAATGAAGATAAGTTAAGCGGGCTTCGCATCATCTTCTGGAACAGCAGGCGAGCTCGAAAGTGCCTCTGGCGAAGAAGGGTCGGATGTCTCCTCCCAGTCTACAGCTTCAGACGTGCCAGTGCTAGCTTGCAGCTCATTTGGATATAATCTCTTTTGTAAGTATTTACGGCGGGTTATGACATGATGCCAGCACATAGCATAGCCGGGGTGTGCAAGCTTGAGGCAAAACCACCCTTTGCCATTACTCCGGTTGCACCGCCGCACTCCTTCCGTGATTTTCACTGGCTCGTAAAAGAACTCCTCTAGTGGCTCATCACCTTCTTCGTTGTCTAGCGCATCAACATCTTCTTCCATATCTTGTGCTTCATGAGCACTAGCATATCCAAGCACAAAACCAAAGAAACAGTATAAAAATCCATAAAATACATAATCAACATGAAATGTACATACATATCATATCCAACAAGCACAAAAGCTAAAGTACAGAAATTCAAAACACACGTGTAAGCATACCATTGATGCCATCACGACGGATCGAAGGTCGAAGCTAGAGGTTCAGATGAATTAGTATGTCTCTATGTCTATAAGTTGATCAATAACTTGATATTTATAAAGAGATGATCCTGTATGTTGATCCACTCCTATGTATAATTACACTAAAAATGTTTCTGCAGCATAGCGGATAGCGCATCTACCAGCAACCATGAAATAGGAAGTTTTAAGTTTGCAACAAACGGAATCGTATATGCATACAGAAAAAAAAACTACGCTGAAAGAAGCATCCTACAATTTTACAATCTGGGCTGACGACGCAGATCTAGTTACTGATTACTGCGAAATTAACAATGCACATGCACATACAAGATGCCGAAACACGGTGTTTATGCCAGATTACCAACGCCAAAACATGTTTCTGCAGAGATATCGACTAGTACCAATAACACACCGGCTAATGGGTGGGACTACCTGAAGTTAAAGGGAAGTGTTAGTGCCCAGCTATATGCTGAATACAAGGGTCCGATCATGATGTACGCATCTAATCAGACAATTCTAATAAATCATTTTATGATGTCGTGCTTATGTCTATGGGGCCTAATATCTAGCTAGGCATGTACATGGTCTCTGTAATCCACGTCTAATCAAGAACATATAACGGTGGTGGAGCACAAGTACCTGGACTCTATCAGGCCAGTAGTCACCACCAGAGTCTTGTCAGAAGAATCCTCATC
>NW_021237295.1:0-417 GCF_002162155.2 Triticum dicoccoides | reverse complement strand
AGTCGTCTTTTGTTCCTAGCTACACAATGGGAGAGAAATATCTTCCTCTACTTAACAGAAGACTCCGACTGGGTCGTCTTCTGTTCCTAGCTACACAATTGAGAGAATATATCCCTCTTTTACGGGGTGCGTATATACCAATTACGTCATAATCAGTATCCCAACCACACTATTAATTGGTATATACAGCTGGATATGATCAACTAGTTGATGTCGATTCCTTGCCCCCCTTGGTACTCTATAACATAAGTAACTAGGATATCAAGTCCATAGTGCATATGTGAAGCTTTCATGGGGAACCCTGGTGCATCTCATCATTCTATTACCCTACAATCCTTAACTGTCTTCTCCCTCGTTGCTGTTTTTGTAGCAGATCATCATGTCCAGGGAGGAGATGATGGATGCTCACCTTTCTCC
>NW_021237294.1:0-5532 GCF_002162155.2 Triticum dicoccoides | reverse complement strand
ATCGTATATATATACATCACACATCATCTTCCTCTGACACCGCGGTCAAGTCTTCCTCCGAGACCGCCGTCAGCTCAGAAGTGAACTGGTAAGAGTCCTCCACATGGATGTGCCCTTCGTTGCAGAAAAATGGCCTCGAAGGCATCTGCAGGCCATCAGCCCCTGCCTCCAGAATCTCGATAACCTCGCTCATCATTGGCCGATCACGAGACCTCATCTGAATACACTATAATCCGACAACGCACAGCTTCTTCTCCAGTTCGTGCATGTCGGCAGCAACAGGTGATATCTCCTCGCCAACTTCTTCCCGAGTTAGCCGGTCATACACCCATGCTGCGTAGTACGCCTGGCTTGAGCTCCCCATGTTTGGATCAGCATTCCTTCTCCCGCCGGCCATCTCCAGCAGCAGCATCCCGAAGCTGTACACATCGGACTTGCTGGATATGACACCGAAGCTCCGGGATATCATCTCGGGGGCTATGTAGCCGATGGTTCCCCGCATGGCACTCAGTGGCACAAAACTGTCACCCCTCGGGTACAGCTTGGCAAGCCCGAAATCGGCGACCTTCGGGATGAAATTGCTGTCGAGAAGGATGTTGTGCGGCTTGATGTCAAAGTGTAGAATCTGCATGTCACACCCCTGATGTAAGTAGTTGATCCCCCTGGCAATGCCCAGAGCGATCTCGTTGAGCTTGTCCCATGAGAAGCTCTTCTCAGCATAGAAGATGTACTTGTCCAGAGAACCATGGGGCATGTACTCGTAGACTAAGGCCCTTCTCATTTCCTCCGAGCAAAATCCCACCAAACGCACAACGTTGACGTGGTGGATCCTGCCGATGGTGGAGACCTCGCTGATAAAATCATCTCCATTGCAGTTTGAGTTGCCCTCTAGCATCTTCACGGTGACATGGACACCGCCTGGAAGAAGCACACCCTTGTACACAGAGCCGTAGCCCCCTTGGCCCAATTTATCTCTGAAATGGCTTGTGACTGCAACTATATCTGTGTAGGAGTACCTCGCCGGGCCAATCATTTGTTGAATCCTGAGGAACTTCTCAACTGCATCAATTATGATCCTTGTTTTCATGTACTTGTAGGCTAGGAATATCCATACAGCCAGGGGTGCCAACAAGAACCTGCACAGTACTGCACAACAAGTCGACAGATATGGACATAAGTTAAAAGAATGTAAATTCTTTTTCGAGCGTCAAATGTGTATACAATTCTCACGTACCAAAAAAGAACTGGGGGATAGCAATAGCAGATACTAAGGTTGCAGCAATCAAAAACAACTTTGTTGTGTAGTAGTAATCATCGTTAGAGCTCCCAGTCATGCATTCTAAGAAGTGCACCTCAGTCCAGAAAATAGCATGAGTCCAATTAACAATGCTTGTGCCAGATATTTGCTCCTTGAAGTAGCTGCAAATGATACAATTGAAAATAAATTATAATGCAGGCTGCCAACGTCAGGTTGGCTTAACAGCCCCAAGTCAATTCTTCAAGAGAATAGGGAGGTGAGAAACTAAACTCGGGAGGAAATGGAACAACAGGGTGATCACCTGATTGAACTGTTGAGGCATAAATTGATGTTCTTTCTTAACATCACAAAAGTAGAAGGCCTCCTGTAAATGTTGTCCACAGGAAATCGGACAGTAAACCCCTTACTTATGAATTGTGTGATATCTGCATAACTTGCATTCTGCAGCTGTCGCCAATCAGGAGAATACTTGTTACCAAATGGAATCTCTGCCAGGTATCCACAATAAGGTTCAAGATCTTCAACCGCACAGTACGTGTAATTAGACACCCAGACATAAACATGTGAATTTTTGGCACTCAGGCAAGCAACCGGCTTGTACGCACTATTATTCGTTACTGCTCAGGAACAATTAGTAAAACATGCTCTGTAGTAGCTTTGAGTGGCCAAATACTGAAAGCCAGGTGGTGAAATTGAATCAATTCCGTAGCGTCCAACGTAAGGAACATGATTCCACGGTGGAAGAGGGAAGGTGCTACGGGTATTGAAGTTGGGATCCATGACCGAGAAGTAGAAACCGGTGTAGTTGATGGCAGTCACATAGTATGTTCCTGTGTTGATATGAATTGTAGCCTTGCTACTGGTACAACCCAGCTCGTACGCTTCAACACCGCAATCAAGAGGATCACCTCGCTGACGGAAAGGAGGCAATATGTCTTGGAGATGTCCACGGGAGAAAGGTGAGCATCCATCATCTCCTCCCTGGACATGATGATCTGCTACAAAAACAGCAACGAGGGAGAAGACAGTTAAGGATTGTAGGGTAATAGAATGATGAGATGCACCAGGGTTCCCCATGAAAGCTTCACATATGCACTATGGACTTGATATCCTAGTTACTTATGTTATAGAGTACCAAGGGGGGCAAGGAATCGACATCAACTAGTTGATCATATCCAGCTGTATATACCAATTAATAGTGTGGTTGGGATACTGATTATGACGTAATTGGTATATACGCACCCCGTAAAAGAGGGATATATTCTCTCAATTGTGTAGCTAGGAACAGAAGACGACCCAGTCGGAGTCTTCTGTTAAGTAGAGGAAGATATTTCTCTCCCATTGTGTAGCTAGGAACAAAAGACGACTCGAGGCTTGAAGTCTTCTGTCCCATGACATGATAATTCCTTTTCTCCACAAAATGCAAAATGCCAATCAAAACATATTTATTGCTCATGCAACAAGGGACTGGACAGAAGCAAGTCTGCAATCACACTCAAACCACTTGTACACGGCAGGTGTTAGCATTTGAAATCTACTCCTCAGGCATAACTGTCCATAGAGCACAACTCTGACTGCCTTTTTTATTGGCTACTTGCCACATCTTCTCCCTCCCTGTTGCAGAAGTACAGAAAGATGAGTAAATTACTTGTCATAGCCCTCCTGCTGCTGCCTCTGATCAACCACGGAATCTACTTGGCCACGGCATGGGATGATCAAGATTTCTTCAAATACTGCCCACCTTCCAACTGCAGCCAACATGGCCCAGAGGTCAGGTTTCCTTTCTGCCTTGAATCCAGCAATACATCAGCAGCAGTAGCAGCAGCATGTGGATGTAGTGGTACGGATGGATTTACCCTGAAGTTAGCATGCTTTGGTCAAGACACCATCCTAGTTCACCCAGTTCTTGGCTCATACAGTGTCAGTGCTATAGATTACAGACGTTCTTCGGTGAATCTCATCCCACTTGTAGACCCCTGTTTGGTGCTACAGCAGAACCTCGTCATCTCCAGAAACTGGTCGTCTCGACAAGTTGATGTTATCGACGGCATGCAGCTGCCTGATCAACAGTTCTCAATTTGGTCAAATAGGTATGCAAACCTGGTATGCTGTTCAAGCGAGTTCACACCTGCTGCTGCCGATGCCGATAGCATTGCAGGTCAAATAGGCCCAGTCTCCTGCCTTAGCAACACAACCCACTTCTTGTATTTGGTGGATGCTTATAACGACATGTCCATTCTTCCATTGGATTGCAAGGTTTTCCCAGTCTCAGATGGCGTCGGTGGCCGCCTGATACCCATGTATAGATTTGGGGACCGAATATCAGACACATTCTTCTCATTGTCCTTCAAGGAAAGCGCAGAAAGAATGCTCAGTTTTTCTGAGACGACAGTGTATTGGTATGGTTACGATTGCAGGCAATGTGAACTCAGTGGGCAACGCTGCGCGTTCAGCTCAGAAAGGAATGAACAATTCTGCATACCTGACCCTCATGGTATGATCAGTTATAACAGTCAAAACCATATATTAAGATTTTACTTTACAGTTTACTCATTCTACAGTTCCATGTGTTCGAATCTCCACATGAGACTTTCTGTCAACTAATTTTCTTTCAAAAATAGGATGACAAATCCTGCTCGAGCAATCAAACTGAAGGACCCGGTAAAAAAATGTGAGAAATAATCAACCAGGGAAAAAAAATTAAGTTTTGCTCATCATTCAGACACTACAGACCTTAAATTATCCGGAACTATCATCATTTATTCTACAATTTTCTTTGCAACACTCAATTAACATGCATGGCTGCACATGCTGCTGCGCTTGAGCAGCTACCACCAGCATGCCTACGACCGCAGGGGCGACGAGAAACTGGGATTGATGGAATTTGGGCAGGTTTAGAGGGAGCCGTGAGAGCTAGCTAGTCATTTTGGGGAAGTGAATCGGGGAGGCATAAATAGCATCGTGTATTTGTTCCTCATATATTAGGGCAATGTACTGCAGCCACGGTATACAGCACTCAATTTGTCTGTTCTAAAACTTCTTTTAAATATAATTTCTTTCTGCTTATCTCATTCTCTTTCTTGGTATTTGCAGGTTCACGTATCAAAGTCATTGCAGGTACACTGCTCCAACCGAGTCTTTTTAGCTTCAAAATATAAAGGAAAAATAAAAGCTTTCAGTTGTACAAATTCTTATTGCTGGTTACACTGACTCTTGACATCCTCTTATCATAACAAATTGTACTAAGTAACGGCTTTTAAATCCTGACGCAATATGCTCATGACGTATTGTTTGCTTATTCAGCTACATCATCGGTGGCCGCATTTGTCGTTCTTTTGGTGACGGTGGCCACTGCACTTTATCTTTCACTCAAGACAAGATATAATGAGGAGATACATTTGAAGGTCGAAATGTTCCTCAAGACATATGGCACATCAAAGCCCACGAGGTACACGTTCTCTGAAGTTAAGAAGATAGCAAGACGGTTCAAGGAAAAGGTGGGGCAGGGAGGATTTGGAAGTGTATACAAAGGTGAGCTGCCAAATGGAGTGCCCGTGGCAGTCAAGATGCTAGAGAACTCTACAGGAGAGGGAGAGGTTTTCATCAACGAAGTTGCAATTATCGGACTAATCCACCATGCCAATATTGTCCGCCTCCTGGGATTTTGTTCCGAAGGAATGAGACGGGCTCTTATTTATGAATTCATGCCTACGAGTCACTGGAGAAATACATATTCTCTGGTGACTCTAATATTTTTCAGAATCTTCTAGTACCAGAAAAGCTGCTAGATATTGCTTTAGGCATCGCCCGAGGAATGGAGTACTTGCATCAAGGGTGCAACCAGCGCATCCTCCACTTTGACATCAAGCCTCACAATATCTTGCTGGACTTCAACTTCAATCCAAAGATCTCAGACTTCGGCCTTGCAAAGTTGTGTGCAAGGGACCAAAGCATCGTCACCTTAACTGCAGCAAGAGGCACAATGGGCTATATTGCACCAGAGCTATATTCTCGGAACTTTGGGGGAGTATCGTACAAGTCAGACGTGTACAGTTTCGGAATGCTGGTGCTAGAAATGGTGAGCGGGAAGAGGAATTCAGACCCAAGAATCGGGAGCCAGGACGATGTTTACCTCCCAGAGTGGATCTACGAGAAAGTGATTAATGGGGAGGAGTTGGTGCTTACTTTGGAAATGACTCAAGAAGAGAAAGAGAAGGTGAAGCAGCTGGCTATGGTGGCACTGTGGTGCATCCAGTGGAACCCGAGAAACCGTC
>NW_021237293.1:0-1002 GCF_002162155.2 Triticum dicoccoides | reverse complement strand
CGGGTGGATCCATTACTTGAGCACTAAATGCCTAGCTTAATGGCTTTAAAGAAAGCGCTGCCAGGGAGACAACCCAGAAGTTTTAGAGAGTCATTTATTTATGTTGAGTGCTTTCATATAGTTTAGAAACAAAAACAAAATATAAAGAGGGGAAACCAAAAACTTTTCAAAAAGGAAAGTGAAAGTGAGAAAGACAAGCATTGTTGAAGTGGGAGCTAGCCTTGAACTTTGTTCATGCTCACGGAGACTTTGTGAATCTTGATTACAGAAAATTTTCAACAAAAATAATTATCCCCTTGTAAAATTCCATTGTATTATAAAAATAATGTGCCAAGGTTTGCCTTTAGGATGTTTACAATGCTTATTGGTTTGTACGGTGTAGGACAGAAACTTTGGCTGTAGTGCGCGATTTTACATTTTTACCTGGAACGTCATTTGGTTCTGACTCTTTTTGCACTGTCTTTCTATACAACTTGTTTATTTTTCCTAATTTTGGTAGCATTTTTGGGGTAACATAAGTATGGTGGATGTTCAGATTGCTACAGACTGTTCTGTTTTTGACAGATTCTGTTTTTGATGCATAGTTTGCTTGTTTTGATGAAACTATCAATTTATATTAGTGGATTAAGCCATGAAAAAGTTATATTACAGTAGACACAATGCAAAAACAAAATATGAATTGGTTTTCAACAGTACTTAGAGTGGTGATTTGCTTTATTATACTAACGGATCTTACCGAGTTTTCTGTTGAAGTTTTGTGTGGATGTAGTGTCTAATCGAGGATGTTTCGATATGAGAAGAAGGAAGAGAGGCAAGAGCTCAAGCTTGGGGATGCCTGAGGCACCCCAAGTAAATATTCAAGGAGACTCAAGCGTCCAAGCTTGGGGATGCTGGGGAGGCATCCCCTCTTTCTTCAACAAGTATCGGTATGTTTTCGAATTCGTTTCGTTCATGCATTATGTGCAAGTCTTGGAGCGTCTTTTACAATTAGGTTTTTATTTT
>NW_021237292.1:0-1779 GCF_002162155.2 Triticum dicoccoides | reverse complement strand
ATTCTTGATTAACATTTTATCAAATGAAGAATTAATATGTTTATTAGTACATGATCAACATTTTTTATATACATTTAACATTTGCAAATGCTTGCTTAACATTTTCAAATACAAGTTCAGCATTTTTTAATACAACACAAAATTAACTTTTTGTAATACATGGTCAACATTGTTTCTATACAATTTTTTTTTCAAATGGTTGATTAACATATTTCAAATATTTGTTTAACATTTTTTAAATGCTTGATTAATATTTTTAAATACGTGATCAAGTTTTTCATGCACGTTTAATATCTTCTGTATACATTTTTTCTTAGACATGGCAAACATTTTCTCTATATAGATTTAATATTTTCAAACACTTTTTCTAGTTTTTTATGCATTCTTCAAACATTTTCTCCTCGCAACCCCGCACTCGAATCCGCCAAACCTCCGATTTGCTTCCACGCGTGACACCACGGCTAGATGCATCATCGCCAACCTGACTAAGCCTGGTCAGGATGACACGGTTGTCCTAGGCGTCTCGGCCTTGGGCACGGCCTCTTCTATGCGGTAAAATCGGCTGAAACAACATAAAAATTTCAGTTACTTGATATTTAGCGAAACTGATAAACAAGTGGTTCCTGCTAGATTTGAGGCTCACATGCATCCGTGTCGAACAAACAACGGACGTTCCATTTCCATTGTCGGCTAGCCTCGTACTATGCATGGATCGTCGTTTACTGGCTGAGTTGTCCCTTCTCTTGCACACACGCGAGCGACAGCTAGCTAGAACATGATACACACAATTAACTCGGCCCTTTCCATTAGTTCCATTATTGTATGTGGACTCTCGCACGTACGTACACGCGTACTCTCGGCGACTATTCGACTTAAAGCGACTGCACGCTATGCACGTACAATCGTCGTTGCCTTCACTCGTCTCTTCACTGTCGAGCGGCAATCTCGATCGTGACTCGTCTAAAGGACATGACTGTGACAACTGATATGGCACAGCTAGCTAGTGGAAAAGCTAAGGTTGGACGTCAGTAATCACTCTTTTTTTTCTTTGCGGGGGAGTAATCACTGTTACTCCCTCCGTCCCTAATATTAAAACATTTTTGCACCACTAGTGTTAAAAACGCTTACTTTGTTAGAGCATCTACAACCAAACCTCTAATACGCGTCTCAAACGCTCGGGCAGATCGTCCGGTAACTCACATGTCAAAAAGATCGACCCAATCAGGCCTCTCAAACCGCGGACAAACGTCCGGGCTGATCGGCACCTCTCATATCCAGCCCAAATATAGGACGGATATAGGGCGGCCCGGGCGCGTCCGCCTGACAAGCCCGGTCCATCGTCGACCCTACAACAGTCCCACAAAAAAACCCAATCCAGGTGTGCATCCTTCTGAACCCTAGCTCACTCTCTCTCGCTACGTCCTCTCTTCTCCCTCTCCGATTCTGATCCCATCCACTATGATGTCCAGCTCCGGCAGCGACTCCGGCTTCGAGCTCGACTACGAGGAGGAGATGGCCCTCCGCATCGCGCTGTAGCTGTCCAAGGTGGAGACCAGCGGCAGCTCCAGATCTGGAGCATCGCCGCAGCTCCCGCGCCGGCGTAGCGCAGACGCCGGAGTTGGACCGTGTCGGCCTACGCGCAGCGACGCCAGGGCAGCTCAGTCCACACCGCCCCTCCGCGCTGTCTCCTTCCCCCGCCGGCCGCTCTTCCACGCTGGCAGCGGTGGGTGCTAGTGCCCACGCCGCCGGCCTGCACGCGCACTCCAGAATCGAAGGCGC
>NW_021237291.1:0-399 GCF_002162155.2 Triticum dicoccoides | reverse complement strand
ATAGCACGGCGGCGGCGGGGCCGCAGAGGCGCGGTGCTCACAGAGGGAGGAGCGCGCGACGGGCAGCGTCGGGGCGAGCAGGGGCGCGGGTAGTGGTGCGGCGACGGTGTCGGGGCAGGAGCAGCACGCGGCCGGGCAGGGGCGGTGCGCGGGACAGGGACGGCGCGCGGCGATGGCGACGGGCGAGGGCGCGGTCGGTGACGATGATGGGCGCGGGCGACGGCGACGGCGACGGCGACGGCGGGGGCGGCGGGCGGCGTCGGGGCAGTCTGGCGGTGACGATGTGCTCGGCGTCGTCGGGCGGCAACTGTGGTGATGAACTCTGCAAAATTGCAAAGTGCTACTTATATAGCAAGAGCATTGGTCCCGGTTTGTGAAACCAAACGGGACTAATGCACC
>NW_021237290.1:0-2840 GCF_002162155.2 Triticum dicoccoides | reverse complement strand
ATCCAATTGATGGTTGCCAACCCTGACAGCAGAAAGTGAACTGATCCAAACTTGTGAGTCTCTACAGCTTTGTCAGGAATTTCCTTGTACATGTGAGCCATTGAATTGTGACCCAACTTCTTCTTTGCATATATGTCCAAGTCATCCTCTTCTTCCTTGGGGGCATTGATCAGACTTGCCCATTCTTCAACAGTGGACTGGTACCTTGTACCTTCAGACATCCAAACAATTCTACCATCTGGGTAAAAATGTGTTGTGGAGTAGAACTGCATGATAAGCTCATCATTCTAGTTGGTAAACTTCTGTCCAACAAAATCTGCTACTCCACAAGCAATAAAGCTCTCCTTCACTCCAGGGTAGTGCTGCTCATTCTCCCTGATGAATTTCCAGTCAACCCACCTCATATCATAGACTATGGGCTTCTTGTCCAACAGAATGGTCTCATAAAAGTCATGTTGTTCCTTTGTGTGGAACCTGTAGTCAATAGCAGTCCTTCTTCTTGAAGCATATGGGTCTTCCATCCTCCATAGTCTCAGCCCTGAATCCTTCCTGATCCTCATGTCCTCAGCCACAGGATGGGCATCATTGTGGTCTGGTATCTTGGGCTTGAGCTTTCTAAGGACCTGTCCTTCTTCATCTTCATCTTCTGCAACATTCGGCACTGGGGCCTTGTTCTTCTCAGCAGCTGGAATACTCCTAGTATTCCTCTTTGGAGCTTGCTTGGCCTTGGAGGCAGCTTTGGGTGCATCTTTGGGCTTGGATGTTGCAGCCCCTGACCTGATTGCATCTCCCATAAGCTTAGCTGCCTTAGGTGCTGGTGCAGCATCCTCTTCCTCTTCATCAGAATCCCTTCTCATTGAGGGCTTTCCAAGGACCTTGGCAGTTGTGGTTCTAGCTCTCTTCTTTTTCTTATCCTATTCACCATCATCCTCTGATTCAAGTGTGAACTTCATGGTTGCACCAGTGGGGACCTTCTGAGGTTTTGATGGTGCTTCTTTCCTGGCAGGTGCCTCTTTGGGTTGTGTTTGAGCTAGCACTTGAGTGGACTTCCTGGCCTTTGGCATTGGAGTTCTCTTGGCAGGAACTTTCTTCTTCAGACCTGGCTTTGTGCTCTGTGCAGAGCCATACTCTTTCTTGAGCACCACTTTCTTGGAAGTGGCCTCATCCTCCTCAACTTTGTAATCCTCATCTTCTGAGTCTGAGGTTCTCTTCCTCCTTTGCCTAGTTGCAGCCTTAGGCAAGTTGCTAGGAGTACTTCTGCTCCCATCATCTGAAGTTGAGGGACTAGTGCCCTCACTCAAGTCCATCTGCTCTTCAGACCTGTTCTGGCTGTCACTCTGATCAGACATACTGCAAAAGCTGACTGCTGACCCTGTGAAGAGTTATAGATGAGATAGAATAGATGAGCATCACAAAATGCAGAGATTTTTCAAAAAGAATGATTCAAAAGTTCAGTTTTAGTTTTCCATAGAAAGCATTTCGGATCAACCGATTTTCAAACTCGGTGATACCGAAGCAGTTTTGGAACCTAAACTGATGATCTCGGTTGGACCGAGTTTTAGTTCGGTGGCACCGAGACTGCTAGGGTTTCACAGAATCTTCAAATCGGTCGCACCGATTAGTAATTCTCGGTCACACCGAGAGTCACTAGTGCAATGGCATACGCCAAATCGGTGAGACCGAGTTTTTCAACTCGGTGGGTCCGAGATGGTTTCGGCGGAAACCTAACCCTAAAAATTTGAATCGCGTCTAATCTACGGACTATTTTGGTTGGATAGAAGAATCTCAATTGTGGCAAGAATCAATATGAAAACAATGTGCTAGGAATCAGTCATGGATAGCACAAAGATCAAGTCCATACCCTAACTTGGCGGTGGACTTGCTACGGCAGCAACGGCGGGGACGAATTCCGTTGACGGCGACAAAGACCAGCGACAGGAGGCTGCTCGTAGCGAGGAGACGATCCGGAGACCACGATGGCAGAGCGAGTTGTTGCGCGGGCGAAGGGTTTCGAAGAAATTTCCAAACTTTTGCCCGTGGCTATATATAGCCCGACCCTGTCAGTCTGACCGAGTGGAACAACTCGGTGGCACCGAGATGCCTAACTGTGTTCAGTTACAGCAAATCGGTGAGACCGAAAAGTTCAAATCGGTTGCACCGAGATTAAAAACTCAGATCAACTTGGTGATCTCGGTAGGACCGAAATGGAAGAATCGGTCTGACCGAGAATCACAAAGAGGTTTTGGAAGTTTAAGTCTATGACAAATCGGGGACTCCGAGTGCTCCTCACACAGAGTGGTTCGAATCTGACTTGATCAAATTTTGTGATGTAGCTTGAATAGAGTTTGAGATGAGAAAAACATAGATAGCTAAAGAAGGTTCTTAGGCATCCTTGTCTATCCACTTGGCACAAAGAAAAGAATCCAAACAATCAAAACAACAAGTGGATGTCCTTGGATGAGTAAAATATGCACCAACATGCTCACACAATAAGATAGCAAATGAAATATGTGGCAAAGCATGCACAACCAATTCTAGCATCTATCAAACAATTGGCGATGACTAGGTCATCTATATATGAGTATATTGACTTAGGAGTCAAATGAGAACATTTGATCATAGGTCATACTCATCGTTTAAGCTCAAGTGGGGTTACCACTTTTACATAATGCATTAATGTGTTCACACCATTAGAGTTGCTTTGACTCAATTCTTAGAGTTAAGCTCCCCCTAGATGTGAGATCCCCCCTTAGAGGGATGAACTAACCTTGGGTTTTGTCGATGATGACTTCATGTAGGTGTTGAAGATGTAGATGCTCAATGTTGATGTAGATCATTTG
>NW_021237289.1:0-1212 GCF_002162155.2 Triticum dicoccoides | reverse complement strand
AGTGGAATCCGCAAGATGCAAGTTTAGAGAGCAATCATCAAAGTCACGGAAACTTAGCAAATCAAACAAAGTTTTGGGAATAGTAAAAACACTAGCACCCAAATCGCACAAAGCATGAAACTCATAATCTTTAATTTTAATTTTAATAGTAGGTTCCCACTCATCATAGAGTTTTCTAGGGATAGAAACTTTCAACTCAAGTTTTTCTTCATAAGATTGCATCAAGGCGTCAACAAGGTGTTCGCTAAAGGCCTTATTTTGACTATAAGCATGAGGAGAATCTAGCACGGATTGCAACAAGGAAATACAACCAATCAAAGAGAAATTTTCATAATTAAATTCCTTGAGATCCAAAATAGTGGGTTTAGCAACATCTAGGTTTTTATTTCTTTCAATCCCACTTTCATCAATTTCATCATCAAGATCTAGAAACTCCGAATTCTTAGAACGCCTTCTAGGTAAAGGAAGATCATATTCAGTTTCATCAAGATTAATATTGCAAAACAAAGATTTAATAGGGGACACATCAATAACTTTTAGATCTTCATCTTGATTTTCATAGGAATTGGAAGAACACGCTTTAATAAAGGCATCTTTGGAAGCACGCGTCCTAGTGGTTCTTTCCTTGCACTCATAGATGGAAATTCTCATGGCTTTGAGGGACTCATTGATATCATGCTTAGGAGGAATATATCTAAGCTTTAAAGAATCAATTTCGAGAGAAATTCTATCAAAGTTCCTAGCCAAATCATCAACTTTAAGCAATCTCTCTTCAAGCAAAGCATTAAAATTCTTTTGTGAATTCATAAACTCTTTAACACTACTCTCAAATTCAGAGGGCATCTTATTAAAATTTCCATAAGAGTTGTCGTAGGAATTTCCATAATTATTAGAAGGATTACTAGGATAAGGCATAGGATTAAAATTCCCTCTATACGTGTTGTTTCCAAAACTATTCCTACCAACAACATTCACATCCATAGATTCATTATTATTCTCAATCGAAGTAGACAAAGGCATATCATTGGGATCAAGAGAAGTATTTTTAGTAGCAAACATCTTCATAAGTTCATCCATCTTTTCCCTCAAAACATTGATTCCTTCTATAGCATGCACTTTTTTACTAGAAGATCTTTTGGTGTGCCATTGAGAATAATTAGCCATAATATTATCAAGAAATTTGGTAGCATCACCTAACGTAATTTCCATAAA
>NW_021237288.1:0-384 GCF_002162155.2 Triticum dicoccoides | reverse complement strand
AGGTGAACAGAATCCTTTTGGATCTAGGTAGCCAATACGGGATCCTTTCCGCTCCAGCATGGGCGGCAGAATTACCGAACTAAAAAAAAATCCAGTCACCCGTTTACTAACTGGTAACTGGGAAAGCACATATGTTGTTGTTAACTCACTTGTAAAATGATTCCCAAGGGATGACAGCGATGCAATGCACTCAATTTTTGTGAGCTCCTAGAATACCACACCTACAGGGTGACACCAGCAGAGAGATGCAATTTGATGCGCATGGTACAAACTGAATTTCTCGATTGCTGCCCGGTCAATGTCCTACAACCTGGCAAACCTATATGCGCAGCCTGAACCAGTCCACATGGCTGGATATCTGACCTTGGCACAATTTTATTCAGG
>NW_021237287.1:0-2513 GCF_002162155.2 Triticum dicoccoides | reverse complement strand
CAACCGGAAACACCCATGCCCCCGGACCAGGTGGCCTGCCTACCAGCTACAACCGGTATCTTCCACCATGGCCTCTCTGTACGGTGTGTGCTAGAAAGAGGTTGACAACTTACTGAACCGTACTCTACTTGCTGTAGAGACGAGTGGTAGTACGAAACAAGTATGGGCGTTACTGGCACAAGACTCGATCTACGGTCGACTCAGGAGGTTTAAGTATTCCCTGCATGATTAGCATGACGAAAATATTTCAACCAACAGAGTCACCGCTCATATCACCTTGCCATGCCATACCAGACATAACCGTCCCGACGGAGACCGGCGACAAACTCATGCCTACCCAAGGCAGAGGTTTTCCCGGGTTCCCGCCGGTATGCATGCAAGGCACATGAGGGTGATTATCATCACAAGTGTGTCCATTTCCAACAGCATGGAAATTAATAACATGCACCCATGCATATGATCATATCACATGAAATAACAAGTTTCTCCAAAGTGAGGTGATATTATGAACGTGTTATCGAACACACAAAAATATTATGCCGGGGTTCAGAATGCTTGCCTTCAATGTGTGGAAAGGCAGGGTGCACTCCAAAACTTGAAACATTTCTCCTCTCTTCAAAAATCCTATTTTAGCAATATAAAAGAATTAACACACAAAATAAAAACAGAACCAAAAGTTGTTCTGAAATTTTTTTAAATAAATATTAAAATAAACTAGGTGAAATTTGAGAGAGGTAGGAAAAAGAATCATTTCATTTGGAGTTATATTTAAAAAGATATAGTCAGTCAAAGTTTTGGTCAAATTCTATTTTTTTTAAATAAAACAAAAGAAAACGTTTCAGCCACGAATACGCTTTCTAAGAAGGGGTTACGTACTCGCGAGTTTTATGCTTCCACTTACTCCGCGTGGACCGAGCGGGGGTCACTGACAGTGGGTCCTAGGTGGCCCACTAGTCAGGTTTGACTAGTCTTTCTCCCTCTCCTTCCTCTGTCCCGAGCGGAGGCGGAGCTCCGGCGATCGTCACCGACGACTGGCGGCTCCTCGCGGGGCCCCAAGGGCGGGGATGGATCCGCCACTCCAGGGCGGTCATCCCGGTGGTCGTCAGGTAGGTGGGGGCTGAGGGAGCTGCCGGCAGCGAGCTTCGCGGCGGAGGAGGCTTTGGTGGCGAAGTGGTTTTGTGGCGGCGATGGCTCCCGATCAAAATCAAGTAGGGGGTTGGGTTCCTGGATGGAAGGAGGGGTTCTTGGTGAAGAGAACGGGGAGGGGGAAGCCCTGGTGGCGCCGGATTGAACGAGACAGTGGCGGCGGCAGGAGTTGCCGGAGATGAAGAAGGCGGCGTTTCCCTGACGATTGCGGGCTATGGGGGTTCCATGGGGGTAGCTTGAGGTTGCGTGCGTGCTCAGAGGGGCTCGGGGTCCCTTTTATAGCGCGACGAGGTCGGTTCCGCGGCGGTGGATAAGGCGGCCGGCGAACTGCCGTTCTGTAGCTGCAGGGGAACCTGGCGGCGACGAGAGCTAGGCGACACCCTTGTGGATTAGCTTGAGCTGTTCAAGGGGCCAGGTGGCGAGCCGGGGTGGCTTGGGTGGCGCTGAACGGCGCAGGGCTGTCGGCCGACGTCGGCGTGCCGCCAAAAGTGCTTTGGCGGTGGCGCTGTAGGGCGCCAGGGCGGGCTGTCGTGTTGTCGCGAGGCAGGGAGTGCGTGGCGAGGTTCTGCAGTGTGGGCCAAGACAGGGGCGCGACGCGGTGGCTCGTGTGCGCGGCTGCAATTTGTGCGCTCTGGGCGTGCCCAGCGCACGCACACCAGATGCTCGGCGAAATGCCATGGCACTCCAGAGCGCTTGGTTGGAGCTGGGAGTTAGCAGGTCTAGGCTATGGCTTGCAAGGAGATCAATGGACAAGCTTAAGGGGTTAGAGGATCAGGTTCACACTGCTAACTAAAATCCATGCCAAATCTGACCATGCACTCCAGGTGTTTGACAAAATGCCACAGGCACTTAGGCAAGTCTTGGAGTGGTCAAAAACTCCAGATCAGTGTCTCCTTAGATGCAAGAGAGAGTGGTGAGGTTAGTTTGTGAAAAGCACAAACTTGTTAGTGCAAGCTTTGCAAAACTACAATTCTGAACAGGAAATAAATGACATTATTTCATGAACCAAAATTAATCCAATGGGTGCATGCCCCTGGATTTAGGGGTTTGGTAGGGCTGTCTACAAGTAGGAGAAAACACAAGATCTTTGGAGCAAAATTAAATAGGGTTGCAGTAGAAGTCACAAGGCTGGACCAGAATGAAAAAGAGGTTGATTGACTCAAAATTTTCAAAGAACAACACTAGGTTTTTGCATAATGTTGAATCATATGCTACTACCAATATCCCATAATTTTGGTGGAGGCTAGAAAGAATTATTTAAAAGGGTTGTAGTGCAAAATGCACTCTGGACCAGAGAAGGAAAAATTGATGCAGAGCTCAAATTATTACATAAATAAAAGATATTTTTGTATAAAAGTGATTTAAAA
>NW_021237286.1:0-1910 GCF_002162155.2 Triticum dicoccoides | reverse complement strand
CATGCGGCCACTTTATTGATTATTCTCGAGGACCTTACAAAGTATTACAACAATAGGGTGAATCCGCCATCTTGGCATCATATGCCACTACTCCTATCCATATGATGAAGGGGTGCTAGCTGGGCCAAATACCCAGTCCACTCACCTGAGCCTATCATCAAAAGCCAGAAGCCCCAGCCGAGCCATATACCCGGTCTGGGGTATGAACTGGTCTGACGCACTCACATGTGTCGTCGCCGCCATCTTTCACTGGTCCATCTTCAGAGCAGATATTGATGCTTCTACCTTGTCAGGCCACTCTGCCATCGATGCCACCATGAGGCTAGACAGCAACCCCCTCCTGCGCGAGTCCAGCACCGCGCATCGGGCGCTGAGACTCCACTCCACCACGTCGCCGAGATCCGCCATCATCAACGTGCAGGAGGAAGCACCGCTCCATCAAAAAAGCCGCCCACTGGTCCCTCGAACCCGTGTACGCCTCCAAGAATGACTCCCCCAATGAGGAAACGACACCAACGCGCCACCATCATCTGATCTACTGATCTAGGGTTTCCACCGGAGGTAGCGGATAGAGGTTTGGAGCTTCTCCACGGCGAGGCCTTCAAGAAGGTAATGACACAAAAGAGTGCGCCAACGTCGGTCTTTGCATCAAGCCGAGAACTAGGTTTTCACCCGGATCCGCTGAAGGAACCTCCATCAAGCATCGTGTGCACGGGTCGCCGCCGGTCTGAGTCGACGCACATTGAGGTCGCACCGGTCAGATCAGATCTGTCCGGAGGGCAAACCACACATGGCGCAGAACCAACCACCAGGCCCTCCATGCCGCCAAGGGCCAGAGGCGCCGGGGCCTCCACCACGCGCAGCCGCCCTGCCACACACGTGGCCCAGGACGGCCAGCACCGCCGCATCCTGCCGACGGTGCGCGCCCACCAGATCCGAGCAGAAACTCCCCGATCCGCCGCCAAAACAGTCAGCCGCCACTCCACCGCGAGGAAGAGAGGAGGGGGCCGCCGCTCCCTGGGGCCGCCGCCCCAGCATCCAGCGCCACCGCGCCGTAGAAGAGGCCGGAGGGACAGATCCACGCTGGCGTGCAGCTCCGCGTCGCACGGCGCGCCGTCCAGGGCTGACCTCCATGCGTGACGGGAGAGAAAAGGCCCGCCGCCGCCGGCAGCCGCACGGGCTTTGCCCGACGACGGCGAGAGGGAGGGAGCAGAAGGGGGTGGCGGCGGCGGGGGGGTTAGGTCACCCGAGCCGCCCCCCTGGAAAGCGACGCGGGTGCACTGCTGTTTTGGCCGACGTAGATGCAGTGGAGCGCGAGGTTGAAGCAAGGAGGATCGACAGACGCGGTTAGTCAAAATCTGAGTAGTCGGAGTTCACTAGGTTCTACCACTGTTCGGCCCAAACATAGTCAAAATCTGAGTTTGATCTGGCTCAGAAGAAACGCTAGCTATATGCTTAATATATGGAAGTTGAACGTTGTTTTCGGGGAGCTGGGCAAAAGGAAAAGAGGCTCCTCGCTAAACCACCGACGGCACATGAAGACAAGATTGCAGGGGGGAGCCGATGGAGCTATTTCTGTCAGGCGATGCTACTCCCCTTCGTCGGAGGTAGGACGTCGCTGCCGTGCTGCAAGTTGGCGCTGGCATGGCCTTCATGCTGCAAGCTGATGCTGCGACGACGGCTCAACTCCTAGTGCTGCCGGAGTTTGCTACGCAGGGGAGGTTACATGTGCGGTTTTCTGTGATGAGAAGAAAGAAGAAGGAGAGAAGACCATATGTTGTGTTGACTTCCATCAGACGGCTAGAGAATTTCATATCATTCGGTTCAAGAGGCGGATGCCTTTTGCTTTTCGTACATCCAGATGGCGCCTAGCAGCCACTTATAGAACTGAAGTAATAATCCTACACCTA
>NW_021237285.1:0-419 GCF_002162155.2 Triticum dicoccoides | reverse complement strand
GGGGGGGGGGGTCGAGGCCACTAATTAATATATATGATTCCTTACTATGATTAGGTAGCTAGTTCTATGTTTGGCACTATTATATCCATCTGTCATGTTTGAATAATAATTGCCATGTTGTAAATATTTGTAGAAACTATGGACACCGCCCGAGATTAGGCTTGAGTAGGGGGTAGTAACCGTCTTGGACTCTAAACGAAAAGATCCCCAGGAGTATGCGGACATGACTGAAATCCTCAAGAAGTAAGTTAAATCGATCATTATCCACCATATCAGCAACTTTGTTCATTTCCTGATATCAAGTAATTGTTTTCTTTGTCCGGCAGGGTTTGGAGAAAATTCACCAGAAATGTTCCGGGACTACCGAAGGAGCTGGAATTTAGACACCCGAAAGTAAGTACTATAGTAGCATGTTCCGC
>NW_021237284.1:0-744 GCF_002162155.2 Triticum dicoccoides | reverse complement strand
CTTAGCGTAACGCGAGTCGAGGCGGACGTCGTCGCGGTAGCGACGACGGACGCCGAGACGAGCACGTGACACCACTGCCACCCTGTCTTAGCGTAACGCTAGTCGAGGCGGACGTCGTTGCGGTAGCGACGACGAACGCTGAGACGAGCACGTGACAGCACTGCCTCCCTTTTTTAGCGTAACGCGAGTCGAGGCGGACGTCATCGCGGTAGCGACGACGGACGCTGAGACGAGCACGTGACACCATTGCCAACCTGTCTTAGCGTAACACGAGTCGAGGCGGACGTCATCGCGGTAGCGATGACGGACGACGAGACGAGCACGGGACACCAGTGTCACCCTGTCTTAGCGTAACGCGAGTCGAGGCGGACGTCGTCGCGATAGCGACGACGGACGCCGAGACGAGCACGTGACACCAGTGCCATCCTGTCTTAGCATAACGCGAGTCGAGGCGGACGTCGTCGCGGTAGCAACGACGGACGCCGAGACGAGCACGTGACACCAGTGCCTCCCTGTCTTAACGTAACGCGAGTCGAGGCAGACGTCGTCGCGGTAGCAACGATGGACGCCGAGACGAGCACGTGACACCACTGCCTCCCTGTCTTAGCGTAACGTGAGTCGAGGCAGAGGTCGTCGCGGTAGCGACGACGGCCGCCGAGACGAGCACGTGTCACCACTTCCTCCCAGTCTTAGCGTAATGCGAGTCGAGGCGGACGTCGTCGCGGTAGCGACGACGGATGCTGA
>NW_021237283.1:0-554 GCF_002162155.2 Triticum dicoccoides | reverse complement strand
AAAAAAAAAATAATTGGAAGGTCCTGAGGCCCTCAAGGGGAACGCTTGGATCCTCAAGATCAACCAAGTCACGGTTGTCTCCTCCGCCCACATTCGGGAATTCTTCACTATTTGGATGCTCCTAAATGATGTCCACCTGAAAAACCTGAACGAACTCCCCCGCCCACCCCCGCGTCGCCCGTGTCTGGCGACACGGGGGAAACCCTCGCCGCCGTCGAGAGCTTCCCTCCGCCACCAGTACACCCGCTGCGCCGCCGCCGGAGGGACGGCCGGCGAAGCCGCGCCGCGCCCGGGGATGGCGGCGGCGGGGCGATTTCGTTCCTGCACCGGCACCCCCGCCCCCGCTGCAGTCCCTCTCCTCCGTCACCGCCTCCCCGCATCGCTGCCGCCGGTCGGCCGGCGCGGCCGCACCGGGCCTGGGTTGGCTGCGGCGTGTGTGGCGGATGCGCTCGCCCCCCTCCCCGCCCCCTTGCGCTGAGGACCCTCCCTCCCGCCGGCCCCCAGATCGGATCTGGCGCGCCGCGGACTCCCTCCCCGTCCAGCTGCTGCACCGC
>NW_021237282.1:0-859 GCF_002162155.2 Triticum dicoccoides | reverse complement strand
TTTACTAAACATATCGTTGATGCTTTAATGCAATCTTATGAAGAAAAGCTTGAATTGGAAGTTTCTAACCCTAGAAAACTTTATGATGAGTGGGAACCTACTATTAAAATTAAAATTAAAGATCATGAATGCTATGCATTGTGTGATTTGGGTGCTAGTGTTTCCGCGATTCCTAAAACCTTGTGTGATTTGCTAGGTTTCTGTGAATTTGATGATTGTTCTTTAAACTTGCATCTTGCGGATTCCACTATTAAGAAACCTATGGGAAGAATTAATGATGTTCTTATGGTTGCAAATAGGAATTATGTTCTCGTGGATTTCATTGTTCTTGATATTGATTGCAATCCTACATGTCCTATTATTCTTGGTAGACATTTCCTTAGAATGATTGGTGCAATTATTGATATGAAGGAAGGGAATATTAGATTCCAATTTCTGTTAAGGAACGGAATGGAACACTTTCCTAGAAAGAAAATTAAATTACCTTATGAATCTATTATGAGAGCCACTTATGGATTGCATAACGAAGATGGCAATACCTAGATCTATCCTTGCTTTTATGCCTAGCTAGGGGCGTTAAACGATAGCGCTTGTTGGGAGGCAACCCAATTTTATTTTTGTTCATTGCTCTTTGATTCTGTTTAGTAATAAATAATTCATCTAGCATGTGTTTAGATGTGGTTTTATGCTTTTAATTAGTGTTTGTGCCAAGTAGAACCTTTGGGAAGACTTGGGGAAGGTCTTTGCGATCTTGTTGTAAAAAACAGAAACTTTAGCGCTCACGAGATTAGCTGCCATTTTTCAATGGAGAGTGCTATAGTTAATTATTTTTGCAGATGCTTAATAGATAAATTCCTCA
>NW_021237281.1:0-1305 GCF_002162155.2 Triticum dicoccoides | reverse complement strand
TGCGCCGATACGGCGGCTTCTGGCACACTGACCTCTATCTCAAGTTCATCGGCGCGTCGCACGCGTGTTTCAAGCCGCGGCCCACCGACGTGCTTCTCGCGAGCTTCCCCAAGACCGGTACCACCTGGCTCAAGGCGCTCGCGTTCTCCGCGCTCAACCGTGCCGCCCATCCGCCGTCCGTCGGAGCCGACCACCCGCTCCACCGCAACAGCCCCCATGACCTCGTCCGCTTCCTCGAGCTCGCCAACCAAGACGACGATGGTCTGATCTACGAGGAGATCCCTTCTCCCCGGCTGCTCGCCACCCACGTGCCCTACTCCCTGCTGCCCCGCGGCATCACGGGCACGGAGGACGGCTCCGGCGGCCGGATCGTGTACGTCTGCCGGGACCCCAAGGACACGTTTGTATCCTTCTGGCACTACCACGAGAAGACCACGGCGACACTGCAGCGGATGGCCGACGTCGGCGGCGCGTCGGCCGCCATGCCGACGTTCGAGGAGGCGTTCGAGCTCTTCTGCCAGGGCCAGAGCGTGGCGGGGCCACAGTGGCGCCACACGCTCGAGTACTGGGAGGCGAGCCGCCGGAGCCCCGATCAGGTGCTGTTCCTTAGGTACGAGGACATGCTGCTTGACCCGTCGGGTAGCCTGATGAAGTTGGCGGCGTTCATGGCATGCCCCTTCTCGCCAGAGGAGGAGGCGGCCGGGGTGGTGCGCGACATCGTGGAGCTCTGCAGCTTGGGTACGCTGAAGGGGCTTGAGGTGAACAGGAGAGGGAGCACGATGCTGGGGCTCAAGAACGAGGCCTTCTTTAGGAACGGCACGGTGGGGGATTGGAGCAACTGCATGACGCCGGCCATGGCGGCGCGGCTGGACGGCATCGTCGCCGAGGCGCTCCAGGGGTCCATGCTCACCTTTGGCGCTTCCTCCAAGGATGAAGTCTAGCTCACCCATATTGTTGAATTTATGTATTTTTATTATGTGACTACAACATTTTCAAGCCTTATCCTTGGCCATCACATTCTTCCTCATCACCTTCGCTTTCTTCCTGCTTGTCACCTTCGCTTGGAGTTGGAGAGGCACATGGAGGGCCAGAGAGTTGGGCATCAAACACATTATGCATGTGCTGAACGCTAGAGCCTAGAGGGGACACGTGGGTGACATTTACCAACAGATTAAAACAACAGGTCTATAGCTGACACAAGCGCGAATATTCATGTCAAATCGGGCCACATTGCAACCCATCCAATGCGGTACTCCTTCGGTATGCGGACGAGTCCATTTGTTCGAAATCTTGCAAACCGAATGC
>NW_021237280.1:0-1428 GCF_002162155.2 Triticum dicoccoides | reverse complement strand
ACTCCTCAAAAAAAGGAATCGTGGTGGAATGGATACTTTTTTCTTTACCAATTTCTTGTCATCCGGAGAAGTAGAAGTAAGATTAGGCCAAGATGTACAATCCTTGGAAACTCATTCAACTAAAAATTACAACTTCTCATAAAATACACATACTTCTCGAGAACTTCTCTAACATATCATCATCAAATATCTAAACGAACCGAATTGTATTATCAACATAAAAAAACCAGGCAAGCAATGCAAAATCATTACTCGTTACCAACAATAAGTGGCTTGTCTGTCATTTCTTTCCTCTTCCTCTTCAATCCAATGCAGGACTCGATATGTAATTTGTTGTAGTACTCAAAAGCTTAGAAATTTTGCTGATAATCACACCATGGTAATGGAAAATTAAAGCAAACCATCCACCATGAATTTAGAACTATGGCTTGCCTCCTCGTAGAGCATTTCTATGACATTCTTAGATCCGACTAGAGCATCCCTGGTTTTTTGATAAAAGGGTGAATTTTATTAACTTATAATGTCGCACCAAATCGTTTATCCACTTTCTCGGCCAATTTGTGTTTCTGACAATTGGTTGGCCCAATTAAGGAGAGAATTTCTAGATCTGCCGGCGTGGCGTGTTTAGACAGCGCATAGGGGAGCTTCTATATGACGCATTTTGCGACAAATAGGGACCGAAACATAAGTTAGACCAAGACAAGGCCGGGTCACTTAGCACGACTATAGCAACCAACACACTGTAACATCCGGTGCGCTTTCACGGCATACACTGTAGCGACCCGGTCACCGTAGAAACTGGTTGTTTTAGGTGGTTTTACGAATTTCAGTTTTTTAAAGATGAACATTTCGTAAAAGGCGAACAATGTTTTAAAACATTAAATAATTTTTTTAATTGGGATGTTTTATTAAAAATGCAAACATTTTCTAAAATTCAAGAAAGTTTTGTAAAATACCCGAGCATTTTCTAAAATGCTATCATTTTTAATATTTTAAAATTATCAAGAAAAATATTTTAAAACATTAATTTCCTTTGAGAAACAATTATTAAAAAAAGTTTCGAACATTTGAAATTCTTAAGGCTTTTTTGAAAATTCCCGAATTTTTTAAGTAGGAATTATTTTTCAAATAAAGTAAAATAAATAAATATATAACCAAAGAAAACCGCAGAAAGGACCAATAAGAAAAAAAAATACAGAAATATTCTTGCCGCTGCTCGTAGATCCGCCCTGATTTTCTTTTGTCAGGGCAATCCATTGCGCCGTGCTCACTCGCCTCCGCGTCGCCGAAGCTGAGACAAATTCTCTCGTCGTGGGCCTTGAACCTTCTGACAAGATCCTCAACCGTGAGAGTTTTCAGGTCGAGACATTGCTCGATCGATGTGAAGATTTGGATGTAGCGTGCCGGCACGACGCGTAAAAATCGTCG
>NW_021237279.1:0-1525 GCF_002162155.2 Triticum dicoccoides | reverse complement strand
TACTTAAGTTTCTTAATATGGTACTTACATTTGTTTACATTTTTTCTATTTTGTTGTGTGATGTAGATTATATGGTTGTGGGATGCGAGTAGATAGATACATTATTTAAGTATCTTTATGATCCTAGCAATAATAACCGTCTGTCACATACTAGCCCTACCCTGATTCATGTCTCATCCTCAAAGGTAATTTTATTAGGCATGCTTGCTCCCAGGGCTCTAACTTACGTGTCTCTATTTGTTCTTTCCTAACTATCTAGTTCTACAATTAAGAACAAATTAGTTTCTAGTCTGCATATTGGTGATTTAGTTCAACTATCTTTTCCAGACATTATTAATTGATAAAACAATTACACCATTATCGACCATGACGCTTGCTTCAACCTCTTTAAGTTAGATACCTACGATGTTAGCTTAACCAGCTCATGATTCCTACAATGGAAGCCTTGATCATTCAAGTGCACAAAAAGAAGACAATCAAAATTGAATTGCTAGTTGGAAAGCATCCAACTAAAAATGGCAGTGTAAAATATGTGGGTGGAACTATGTGGGTTTTGGTTTTAATAACTTACGAAGTCACATTCTATATTACCAGTACAAATCAAGCTAGATTATTGAAATTTTTATTATCTTTCCTATATTTTCTATACGTTCCTACCTAATTACATTTTGATATCTCTCTCGTTTGTTTTCACTCTGTTGTCTATGGGGCATGTATGCCAACTTGAAATGCAATATGTTACTACTCCCTCCGTTCCAAACAAGTGTCATGACAACAGTTATTTTGGAACGGAGAAAGTATCTTTTAACATTTTTACCTAGAGCACTGTCACAAAATTTCAAAAGAGCAGCATCACAAGACAATAAACTAATGTGATTTACCACGCTAACACTTGTTGTACACTCAACACAGTAGCACTTTAATAACCAAAATGGTTCCAATTAGTATTGCAAAATGGCTCCTAAGCATGGTGACTGCTTCCTTGTTTCTTTACCCTTAGGAAAGGGCATGGGCTCAACAGGGGAGGGGGGACATGCAGGAAAAGGTGCATGCATGTCGACATCGCCCTCATAGCAAACAACTGTATAATCTTCACTAATCACCATTAGCATGCATGGTATCAAAAAGGAAAACAACTTATAAATATGTCAGTTGATGATACCACTGTAGTTCTTCATGTATGGTGGACATGACACAAGTTAGTCAGAATCTTTGCCATGACTACAACAACGATATACAAATGGAAGATCATAATGAATTTCCCAAGCCACCATAAATTTGCATAGTCAACAAGCACCCTTACCTAACTCAAGATGTGGCTCCAAATAATGCGCAAAAAAGAGAGCTTTGTAACTCCGGTGGAGCATACCGTATGTGACGGGGGCATCGCCCCCTCCTCCCTTAGTATTCAAATTTTGTATTTTGTAATCCCCTCCGAAAGCCAACCTTCTCAAGTGCTGCTATTGCAACGGGACACGAGGGTTTAGGAGACTGCAGATACTCTTGATAAGAGATCACGACAAGA
>NW_021237278.1:0-407 GCF_002162155.2 Triticum dicoccoides | reverse complement strand
TCATCCTACGCCTCCCATGGATTGATAAACCTTAGGCCATCCACTTGAGGGAAACTTGCTACTGTCCTACAAACCTCTGCACTTGGAGGCCTAACAACGTCTACAAGAAGAAGCTTGTGTAGTAGACATCACCTACTAGCCGAGCATCAGCTAATCCGGCTCCGGGCTCGTCAACCAGGATGAGAGCTGATACAGAAGCAGTGCTAGATCAACCCCCTCATGAGGATTCGGATGATGTATCCATCACGAATTACGAGGTGGAGAGCGTGATGAATCATCGACGGCTAAAAGAGGCCATGCGCGCTCCAATTTTTACTGAGCAGGAATTTACTGCCCTCAGCTCCGTGGATGAATATATCCGAGCCGCCCGGGACGGACTTGCTGGAGTTACTTGATATGTCTCCAAC
>NW_021237277.1:0-411 GCF_002162155.2 Triticum dicoccoides | reverse complement strand
GAGAGGTATCTCTGGGCCCACTCGGTAATGCATCATCATAATGAGCTCAATGTGACTAAGTAGTTGGTCACGGGATCATGCATTATGGAACGAGTAAAGTGACTTGCCGGTAACGAGATTGAACGAGGTATTGGGATACCGGCGATCGAATCTCGGGCAAGTAACGTACCGATTGACAAAGGGAATTGTATACGGGATTGCTTGAATCCTTGACATCGTGGTTCATCCGATGAGATCATTGTGGAACATGTGGGAGCCAACATGGGTATCCAGATCCCGCTGTTGGTTATTGGCCAGAGAGCTGTCTCGGTCATGTCTGCGTGATTCCCAAACCCGTAGGGTCTACACACTTAAGGTTCGATGACGCTAGGGTTATAAGGAAGATTTATATGTGATTACCAAATGTTGTTC
>NW_021237276.1:0-2292 GCF_002162155.2 Triticum dicoccoides | reverse complement strand
GAACTACATGATCTTGTGCTATGCTTAGGATTTGGTCTTGTCCATCACATCATTCTCCCAATGATGTGATCCCGTTATCAATGACATCCAATGTCCATGGTCAGGAAACCGTAACCATCCATTGATCAACGAGCTAGTCAACTAGAGTCTCACTAGGGACATGTTGTGGTCTATGTATTCACACATGTATTACGATTTCCGGATAACACAATTATAGCATGAACAATAGACAATTATCATGAACAAGGAAAGATAATAATAACCATTTTATTATTGCCTCTAGGGCATATTTCCAACAAGTTGATGATCTCAATTGCCACACACAACCATCCCAGGTGCTTGCTTTAACTTTGCGCTGTCAAATGTGGTTGCATGTTGCATATGGTGTCTAGCTTGTATTGCTTTCAATTTGGTTAAATTGCATCTGCTTACGTTACACATTATACCTTTGATAATGACATGCCTTCCTGTTTTTGATACATACTACATATGTCTATTAACCATGTTCGTACATCAAACTAATGCTCTTTTGTATCCCTCGTCAATCACTTATGATGAGACAGTCACCCCAGTGGGTTATTGTGAGACGCCCTGCTCTTTTAAAGAGCGAGTGTCATCCTCCCCACATGATTCTCAAGAAACAGCAAGGCTAAATGAAGATAGTCAACGTAACTCTCTAGTTGATCACCGCAATTCCCCCACACCACCATCGCAGGTGCTTGCTCTTACTTGGCAGTGTGATATGTGGTTGCATGTTGCATATGGTGTCTACCTTGTAATGCTTCTAATTAGGGTAAATTGCATCTGCTTAGTTAACACATTATACTTGTGAATATGACATGCCTTCCTGTTTTTGGTACATACTACGTCTTTCTATTAACCATGTTCTTACATCAAACTACTTTTCTTGTGTATCCCTCATCAATGCTCCTAATTTGTTAAATTGCATCTCCTTAGCTTACACATTATACATGTGAATATGACACGCCTTCCTGTTTTTGGTACATACTACATCTGCCTACCACACCATGTTCTTACATCAAACTACTGTTCTTGTGTATCCTGCGTCTATCGCTTATGGTGAGACAGTCACGCGCGTGGGTTAATATGAGATGCAATACTCTTATAAAGAATGCAATTTCATCATCTCCACATGATTCTCAAGAAACAGCAAGCCTAAATGAAGATATTGAACGTAGCTTTGTACCTGAAGACCGCAATTCCCCTACACCACCATCACAGGTGCTTGCTCTAACTTCGCAGTGTGATATCTGGTTGCATGGTGCATACGGTGTCTAGCTTGTAATGCTTCTAATTAGGGTAAATTTCATCTGCTTAGTTTACACACTATACCTGTGAATATGACATGCCTTCCTATATTTGGTACACACTACCTCTATGTGTTAACCTTGTTCTTACATGAAACTACCTCTCTTCTGTATCCTGCATCAATCACTTACGACGAGTCACCTTTATTCGTTGCATATTGCATATTATTTCTAGCATGTTGCCATGTATTGCTTCTAATTTGGTCAAATACATTGTTAGGGCACCCTTTTAATTTGGCAGAGTGATATTGGTTTCATCTTTCATATGGTTTCTAGCTTGCATCGATTCTAACAAGTTCAAGCACCTTGTGCTTAGTTTACACTTTATACATCATACATGTCAATATGTCACGCCGTCCTGTTTTTCATACATATTCCATCCTCCTATCATGCGGCTGCCTTACATGAAAGTAGTGTTCGTCAGTATCATGCATCAATGAGTTCTGAAGAGGAAATTTTATTCCTTTTTCTTGTGGGTTTGACTTGACAAGGCAAAATCAAGAAATAGGAAGGAAAAGAGTAAGGAAGGCGATGATGGTGGTCCTCCGCAGCAACGTAAACGGAGCATCTGTACTGATTCTCCTTGTACTGATAGTGCATTACAAGGTCCAAGTCTCCGCTCCCCTACTCCACCATCCAAGGTGCTTGCTCTAACTTGGCAGTGTGATATCTGGTTGCATGTTGCATATGGTGTCTATCTCGTATTGCTCCTAATTAGTGTAAACTGCATCTGCTTAGCTTACACATGATACATGTGAATATGACACGCTTTCCTGTTTTTGGTACATACTATATCTATCTATCACACCATGTTCTTAAATGAAACTACTCTTCTTGTGTATTCTGCATCAGTCACTTATGATGGGACACCTTTAAGTTGGCAGTGTGATATTGGTTTGCGTCTTGAATATGATTTTTAGCATGTATTGCTTCTAGTTTGATGAACGCCACCTATGACGAGACA
>NW_021237275.1:0-8863 GCF_002162155.2 Triticum dicoccoides | reverse complement strand
AAAGTCCTAATTCTCTTGTTACGAAAGTTCTTAAAGCCAAATATTTTCATAACTCTTCTATTTGGAAAGTGAATGGCAATGTTCCTAAATCTGCTTTCTAGTCCTCTATTCTCAAAGTTCTTCCTTTCATTAGCAAGGCTAGTCATACTCAAATTGCTAATGGTAATACTTGTATTTGGACTAGTCCTTGGTGCAATGATTGGGACAATATTTATGATCACCTTAAACCTAATCTAGGTATCCCTTGTCCTAAAGTTGTTAGTGATCTTTGGAAACCAAATTGTAAGAGTTGGGATGAGGATAAAATTAATATCTTTTTCGATCATAATTTCAAGAGAAATATTTTACAAACTCCTATCATTAATGCTAATATGGACGATACTTTATGTTGGATTCATACCCCTAATGCAGAGTGTACCACTAAAAGTGCTTATAAAGCTTTGATGCAGGAGGCCCAACCCAGGTTACAATCTCAAAGTCACACTATTTCAGATTCTGAAATTTCTATTCTCAATCAGGTTTGGAAAAGCAAAAACCTGGCTCCAAGAGTCAAAACCTTTGAATGGAGAATTCTAAGAAGAGCTTTAGCTTCAGGGCTTAGGGGATCCAGATATTCTACTCACATTAAAAAGGAATGTTGCAGGTGCGGCGAGGCGGAGACAGACTTGCATCTTTTCTTTACTTGCAATTTCACTAGAGCTATTTGGTTCCTATTTGGTCTTAAGTCTGATGAGTTCAATCATAACTTATATCCTTCTGATGTGATTCAAAGGATTTTATATTCTCATCATGCTGACTTAGATCTGGATACCAGTTTCACGTTGCTTTGGAATATTTGGAAAGCGAGGAATGATCTTCTTTTTAATAAGAAAAAATGGAGTATTATGCAGGTTATATATGCTACAAACGCTATGCTAAATGCGGAGTTAATGGAGGAGAAGGCGGCGGCTCACATCAACCCCGCAAACAATAATATTTCTCCTTTTCACGTTCAAAATATACAGTTCCAAAATGCAGGTCTTTTGGCGTACAGTGATGCTGCGTACAATCCGGAAATTGCAAAAGAAGAAGCTGGTCTTGGAGTTTTTCTTAGAAATGTTAGTAACAGTCATACTGTATTTGTTCAAGCTGCTGCAAAAAATGTTTGCTCTGTTTTGCAGGCTGAAGCTATTGGATTATCACTGTCGGCTGAGGTGGTTAAAGCTCTAGGATGGAATACTACTATTTTCTTATCTGATTGCAGGAATCTTGTCCAAGTGGCTAAAGCAAGAAACCTTTTAGAGAGTCCAGGAGATTGGAGGATAAGACCTATGCTTGCTGAATTTCTTAATCATACTTCTTTTCTTTCATCATGTGAAGTCAGGTCTATACCTAGGAATGGGAATGTCATTGCTCATTCCCTAGCTAAGAAAGCTTTTATGCAAAGAGCTGTCTCTAGTTCTTCAATCCTATGCAGCAAATCTTCTGGATGTAAAGCTCAGCAAGCTTTAAACTCTATCTCCTTTCCTTTTGGAAAGTTGATCTCTGTACACTGTTTGGGTTGCAAATAAATAAAATCAAGGGCTTTTTTTGAGGGCCAAAAAAAAGGTCAAATGTCTGAACCCTTCATATCACCATCAGACCAGTCGTTCTCTACCCGCCCCACAGAGTACGCTCATGTTTCCAGTAGGCCGCAATGTCGACACAGGCGTATGCATTCAAGATATCCTTCAGCAATGGTTAACAACACTCCATGGGGAGACAGGTTGTTGTTGCAAGTCGTCGACAAGCCCGTA
Source organism: Triticum dicoccoides (assembly GCF_002162155.2). Taxonomy (NCBI): domain Eukaryota; kingdom Viridiplantae; phylum Streptophyta; class Magnoliopsida; order Poales; family Poaceae; genus Triticum; species Triticum dicoccoides. Next base: position 7,088 of record NW_021237275.1, on the reverse strand, counting down.
ATGTTTCCTCCCGACCGTCGTCTTCATTGTGTGTTGCGTCCATTCCCACGCTGATGCCGCATACACGACGCCCCCTATGTTAAACCATGGCTCGTGCCAATGGGTGCTTCAAGTGGCGGATCTAGGATTGGAACAAGCCCCGGACCCAAATTTTTTTTTCGTCATGAGAGAAAAACTTAACGTACATCATGCTAAAGCTACCTCAAATGTGGCTCAACTGCACCGGAAATTTAAGATTTAAACTCAATGCTTAAAGATACAACAAAATACATAAAAAGATGACAAAAATTACGAACAATACATGATAAAAGTGCATCCACCAGTGAGTGCAATCCGGCGCTGACGGCAGGTACTGGGTCTCGGCCCAGTCGGCGAGGAAGTCGGCCAGCACTTGGGACTTGATGGCAGTGCGCGGCTGATAGAAGATGGTATATGGGGCCAGCTCAATGGCCCATTTGGCCACCCGGCCAGAAGCATCTCGGCTGCCCATGATGTCGGCAAGTGGAGCAGTGCCGACAACCGTGAAGGGGTGCTCTTGAAAGTATGGCCTCAGCTTCTTGGCGGCAAAGTACACGCCATATCACATCTTCTGGTAGTGGGGGTAGTTCTGCTTCGAGGCCGACAACACCTCGCTCAGGTAGTACACGGGCCTTTGGACCGGTTGTGCCTTGCCGTCCTCTGGACGCTGCACCACGATGACTATGCTGACCACCCGGCTGGTTGTGGCAATGTAAAGGTGCATGGGCTCTTTGTCAGTCGGAGCTGCCAGAACAGGCGGCGTGGTCAACGTTTTCTTCAGCTGGTGAAAAGCCTCGTCCGCCTGGTCGTTCCACTCGAAATGAGTGGTTTTCCTCATAAGCTGGTACAGGGGGAGAGGCTTCTCTCCCAGCCGACTGACGAAGCGGTTGAGGGATTCCAAGCACCCGGTAAATTTCTGGACATCTCGCAGTCGGGTGGGTATCTCCATCCTCTCAATGGCTTTGATCTTGACAGGGTTGCACTCAATGCCGCGTTCAGAGACCAGGAAGCCAAGGAGTTGGCCAGCGGGCACTCCAAAAACGTATTTCTCCGGGTTGAGCTTGATCTGAAAACGACGCAAGTTATCAAATGTTTCCTTGAGACCTTCCAACATGGTGCCGCGCTTCTCCGTCTTCACCACAATATCGTCTACGTAGACGTGGGTATTTCTGCCGAGCTACTTGAGGAGGCACTTCTGCATGCAATGCTGAAAAGTGGCACCGGCATTTCTCAAGCCGAATGTCATGGTCAGGTAGCAGAAGGCTCCGAATGGTGTGATGAAGGCGGTCTTCAGGCGGTCGGCCATGTCTAGCTTGATCTGGTGGTACCCTGAGTAAGCGTCCAAGAAACTCAACAGCTCGCCTCCGGCTGTGGAGTCTATCACTTGATCAATCCGTCGCAAAGCAAATGGATCTTTGGGGCAGGCTTTGTTAAGGCTGGTATAATCAATGCACATGCGCCATTTGTTGTTCTTTTTCAGCACAAGGACTGGGTTGGCTAGCCACTCTGGAAAGAACACTTCCATAATGAAGCCGGCTGCTAGAAGCCGGGCTATCTCTTCATGAAAGATTCTTCTCTTCTCTTCTGACAGTCGACGGAGATGCTGCTTGACTGGTTTGGCATCTGCCCTGACATGTAGCTTGTGCTCGGTGAAATCCTTCGAAACACCCGGCATGTCCTTGGGGGACCATGCAAAGATATCCCGATTCTCATGAAGGGAAATCGACGAGCTCTCTTTCCTATTTGCTGTCAAGGTTGGTTCCTATGAGAGCGAACCTCTCTGGGTGGTTCTGGTCCAAGGGTATCTTCTTGGTCTCTTTGACCGACTGGAAAGAGCCCTAAGTCTCTGACTCCTTGGGGTCTTGCGACAGGTCCTGCTGCTTGCCGGCCATCGCCACAACCCAGCCAAGGAGCTTCTTCTCTGCGGCAATCACGAGGGGATTCGGCCAGCCGGCTGCTCGCGGTGGCACAGGCGGACAACTTCTTGTAGTCTCCGGCTATGGTGATGATGCCCTTGGTTCCTGAAATCTTCATCTTGAGGTAGGCGTAGTGAGGCACAACCATGCACTTGGCCAAAGCAGGTCGGCCAAGTAACGCATGATAAGGGCTCTCTAAATCCAGTACTTCAAACCAGCCTACTTCTCGGCGGAAGTGATCCTTGTCTCCGAAGAGGACAACTATCTTGATCTTGCCGATTGGTGAGCAGGAAAGACCATACACAATGCCATGGAAGACGGCCCGGCTGGGGAGGAGGTGCTTCGTCTTGATGTTCAACTTCTCCATGGTGTCTGATACGTCTCCAACGTATCTATAATTTTTGATTGTTCCATGCTATTATATTACCTGTTTTTGGATGTTTATGGGCTTTACTTTACACTTTTATATCATTCTTGGGACTAACCTACTAACCGGAGGCCCAGCCCGTATTGCTATTTTTTTTGCCTATTTTAGTGTTTCGAAGAAAAGGAATATCAAACGGAGTCCAAACGAAATGAAACCTTCGGGAGCGTGATTTTAGCAACAAACGTGATCCATAGGACTTGGAGTGCAAGTCAAGAAGCTCCCGAGGTGGCCACGAGGGTGGAGGGCGCCCCCCCCCTACAAGGCGCGCCCCCTATCCGTGGGCCCCTCGGGTGTCCACCGACGTACTTCTTCCTCCTATATATACCTATATACCCCGAAACCATCGAGGGAGCCACCGAAAAACTATTTTTGTCACCGTAACCTTCTGTATCCGCGAGATCCCATCTTGGAGCCGTCGCCGACGTTCTGCTGGAGGGGGAATCCACCATGGAGGGCCTCTACATCAACGCCAAGGCCTCTCCGATGAGTTGTGAGTAGTTTACGACAGACCTTCAGGTCTATAGTTATTAGCTAGATGGCTTCTTCTCTCTTTTTGGATCTCAATACCATGGTCTCCCCCTCTCTTGTGGAGATCTATTCGATGTAACTCTTTTTGCGGTGTGTTTGTCGAGATCCGATGAATTGTGGGTTTATGATCAAGTTTATCTATGAGAAATATTCGAATCTCCTTTGAATTCTTTTATGTATGATTGAGTTATCTTTGCAAGTCTCTTCGAATTATCGGTTTGGTTTGGCCTACTAGATTGATCTTTCTTGGCATGGGAGAAGTGCTTAGTTTTGGGTTCAATCTTGCGGTGTCCTTTCCCAGTGACAGTAGGGGCAGCAAGGCATGTATTGTATTGTTGCCATCGAGGATAAAAATATGGGGTTTATATCATATTACATGAGTTTATCCCTCTACATCATGCCATCTTTCTTAAAGCGTTACTCTGTTCTTATGAACTTAATAATCTAGATGCATGCTGTATAGCGGTCGATGTGTGGAGTAATAGTAGTAGATGCAGGCAGGAGTCGGTCTACTTGTCATGTACGTGATGCCTATATACATGATTATTCCTAGAAAATCTCATAATTATTCGCTTTTCTATCAATTGCTCGGAAGTAATTTGTTCACCCACCGTAATACTTATGCTATCTTGAGAGAAGCCTCTAGTGAAACCTATGGCCCCCGGGTCTATCCTATATCATATAAGCTTTCAATCTACTTTTATTTGCATCTTTACTTTTCCAATCTATATCATAAAATACCAAAAATATATTTATCTTATCATATTATCTCTATCAAATCTCACTTTCGCAAGTGGCCGTGAAGGGATTGACAACCCCTTTATCGCGTTGGTTGCGAGTTCTTTGTTTGTTTGTGTAGGTGCGTGGGACTTGTGAGGAGCCTCCTACCGGATTGATACCTTGGTTCTCAAAAACTGAGGGAAATACTTATGCTACTGTGTTGTATCACCCTTTCCTCTTCAAGGAAAACCAATGCAAGCTCAAGACGTAGCAAGAAGGATTTCTGGCGCCATTGCCAAGGAGGTCTTCGCTCAAGTCAAGACATACCAAGTACCCATCACAAACTCATCTCCCTCGCATTTACATTATTTGCCATTTGCCTCTCGTTTTCCTCTCCCCCACTTCACCCTTGCCGTTTTATTCGCCCTCTCTTTCCCAATCTCCTCTCTTTTTCGCTTGCCTTCTTCTTCCTCTCTCTTTTGCTTGCCTTTTTCTGTTTGCTTGTGTGTTGGATTACTTGTCGCCATGGCGCAAGATAATACCAAATTATGTGATTTATCCAATACCAATAATAATGATTTCCTTAGTACTCCGATTGCTCCTCTTAATGATGTTGAGTCTTGTGAAATCAATGCTGCTTTGCTGAATCTTGTTATGAAAGATCAATTCTCCGGCCTTCCTAGTGAAGATGCCGCTACCCATCTAAGCAACTTTATTGATTTGTGTGAGATGCAAAAGAAAAAACATATAGATAATGATATTGTTAAATTGAAGTTATTTCCGTTTTCACTTAGAGATCGTGCTAAAGTTTGGTTTTCGTCTTTGCCTAAAAATAGTATTGATTCTTGGAACAAGTGCAAAGATGCTTTTATCTCTAAGTATTTTCCTCCCGCTAAGATCATCTCCTTTAGGAACGATATTATGAATTTTAAACAACTTGATCATGAGCATGTTGCCCAATCTTGGGAAAGAATGAAATTAATGATTCGCAATTGCCCTACTCATGGTTTAAATTTATGGATGATCATACAAATTTTTTATGCCGGTTTGAATTTTGCTTCTAGAAATCTTTTAGATTCGGCCGCCGGAGGCATGTTCATGGCAATCACCCTAGGAGAAGCTACAAAACTTCTTGATAATATCATGGCTAATTATTCTCAATGGCACACCGAACAATCTAATAGTAAAAAAGTGCATGCTATAGAAGAAATTAATATTTTGAGTGAAAAGATGGATGAGCTTATGAGATTATTTGCTACTAAGAGTTCTTCTATTGATCCCAATGATATGCCTTTATCTACCTTGATTGAGAATAATAATGAATCTATGGATGTAAACTTTGTTGGTAGGAATAATTTTGGCAACAATGCTTATAGAGGAAACTTTAATCATAGACCGTTCCCTAGTAATTCCTCTAATAATTATGGAAATTCCTACAATAATTCTTATGTAATTTTAATAATATGCCCTCTGATTTTTAAAATAGTGTGAAAGAATTTATGGTCTCTCAAAAGAATTTTAATGCCTTGCTTGAAGAAAAATTGCTTAAAGTTGATGATTTGGCTAGGAACGTTGATAGACTTTCTCTTGAAATTGATTCTATGAAACTTAGATCTATTACTCCTAAGCATGATATCAATGAGTCTCTCAAAGCTATGAGAAGTTTCATTGACGAATGCAAAGAAAGAACCGCTAGATTGCATGCTAAGAAAGATTGCTTTGTTAAAGCGTGTTCTTCTAGTTTCCATGAAAATAATGATGAAGATCTTAAATTTATTGATGTGTCCCCTATTAGATCTTTTTTTGCAATATGAATCTTGATAATATTGGGACTGGAGATGAGTCAACTTTAGTTAAAAGGCGTCCCAATAATTTGGAGTTTTTAGATCTTGATGCTAAAATTGGTAAAAGTGGGATTGGAGAGGTCAAGACTTTAAATAGAATTGAACCCACTATCTTGGATTTCAAGGAATTTGATTATGATAATTGTTCTTTAGTAGATTGTATTTCTTTGTTGCAATCCGTGTTGAATTTTCCTCATGCTTATAGTCAAAATAAAGCCTTTACCAAACATATTGTTGATGCCTTAATGCAATCTTTTGATGAAAAACATAATTTGGAAGTTTCTATACCTAGAAAACTTAATGATGAGTGGGAACCTACTATGAAGATTAAAATTAAAGATTATGAGTGTTTTGCTTTATGTGATTTGGGTGCTAGTGTTTCCACAATTCCGAAAACTTTATATGTGATATTCTAGGTTTCCATCATCTTGATGATTGCTCTTTAATTTTGCACCTTGCAGATTCAACCATTAAAAAGCCAATGGGAAGAATCAATGATGTCTTCACTGTTTCAAATAGAAATTTGGTGCCCGTGGATTTTATCATTCTAGATATAGATTGCAATCTTTCTTGCCCTATTATTCTTGGTAGACCTTTCATTAGAACTATTGGTGTGATTATCGATATGAAGGAAGGGAATATTAGATTCCAATTTTCATTAAGGAAAGGCATGGAGCACTTTCCAAGAAAGAAGATTAAATTACCTTATGAATCTATCATGCGAGCTACCTATGAATCAAGTGTCAAAGATGGCACTACTTAGACTATCTTCGCTTTTATGCCTAGCTAGGGGCGTTAAACGATAGCGCTAGTTGGAAGGCAACCCAATTTTCTTTGCGTTCTTTGTTTTTGTTCCTGTTTAGTAATAAAATTTGCATCTACTTTCTGTTTATATGTGTTTTCATGTTTTATTTAGTGTCTGTGCCAAGTAGAACCTATAGGATAACCTATGATATGAGTTAATTTGATTCTGCTGAAAAACAGAAACTTTGCGCTCACGAGAAAAAAATCAATAAATGACAGAAACGTGCTTTTGCGTTGATTTTTTTTGCTGTAGATCAATAGGCAAAATTCCTAGGACGTCCCATTTTGGTAGGAGTTTTTGAGTTCCAGAAGTAACCGAAAGTTACAGATTGCTACAGACTGTTCTGTTTTTGACAGATTCTGCCTTTCGTGTGTTGTTTGCTTATTTTGATGCATCTATGGCTAGTATGTAAGGATATGAACCATAGAGAACTTGGAATACAGTAGGTTTAACACCAATATAAACAAAGAATGAGTTCATTACAGTCCCTTATATGGTGATTTTTCTTTGTTGCCCTAATGGAGCTTATGAGATTTCCTGTTGAGTTTTGTGTTGTGAAGTTTTCAAGTTTTGGGTAAAGATTTGATGTACTATGGAATAAGGAGTGGCAAGAACCTAAGCTTGGGGATGCCCATGGCACCCCAAGATATTCAAGAATATTCAAAAGCCTAAGCTTGGGGATGCCCCGGGAAGGCATCCCCTCTTTCGCTTTATTCATTGGTAACTTTACTTGCAGCTATATTTTTATTCGCCACATGATATGTGTTTTGCTTGGAGCGTCTTGTATGATATTAGTCTTTGATTTTTAGTTTACCACAATCATCCTTGCT